>NW_021833559.1:7500-15000 GCF_006345805.1 Octopus sinensis | reverse complement strand
TATATATTACATACATATTATATATATATAAAGATAGATATATACATATATATATGTATGTATATATGTATGTATATATGTATATATATATATATATAATATATATATATATATATATATATATATATATATATGTATGTATGTATGTATGTATGTATGTATGTATGTATGTATGTATGTATCTATGTATGTATGAATGTATATATGTCTGTATGTATGTATACGCGTACGCACATTTACACACGTATATACATATATACTCAGACACGCACACACACACATATATTTACATACATATACGCACATGCAGTGACATTTTCATGGAGACAACACATTGATATATATATATATATATATATATATATATACATTATCACATGGACACGTGTATTTACATGGTTCTCTAGTTCAGTCGCCGTGCGTGCGCTTATGCTTGTAAGTGTGTGTATATATGTGTGTGCGTATGTGTATATATATATATATCGCCCTTCTGTGCGTGTGTCCGTTTATGCGTGTGTATTTTATGTGTGTCTGTGTGTACATATATGTCATAGTATCTTCTTAAGCATCGGATACTCTTATAAACCGCTGGTTACAATGCGCTTCCAATTCTGTCTTGATTGGGCCATTGTTCTCCACCTTGATCGAAATTGCTTAACCACATCGTCTTCCAAACGTCGCGGAGGCCTTTGCACTGACCTTTTCCAATCTCTTGGATATCATTCGGCAAATGCACGGCTTCACCTGTTATCTGTGAACTTGTGACATGTCCGGCCTAGCGGTACTTTTGCTTTCGGTTATCTACAATCACATGATTCACCCAGTTTCTTTGTCGAATTATCATATTTCGAATATACTCTCGTAATCATATTCCCAGCTTGAATCTTGCCACGGCCCTTTGCCAATCGTAGCCTATCGATATTCCGTTCTCTTCGTATACATACGTAGTAGCCCAAGTCTTACTTGCGTATAGGAGCGCTAAAAGGACGTTGTTATTGAAGAGTCTGGCATGTATGGTATTGTCTAGCTTTGTTTTGAGCACATCGTTTATTGAGTTAAGTATCTTCCATTCTGCCTTTATTCTCTTTGAGACTTCAGCATCTATTCGGCTTTGTGTTGCGTCTTCCGACAGCATATATTTTGTTTTCAAGCGATTCGTTTTAAGATCTACTGCTAAGCTCTGAGTGTGCAGTCCAGTTCTCTCATCTTGGTCTGCAGCTGGTCTCTGGTTTTAGCGATGTGTGCAATGTCATCTGTGAATCGAAGGTCTTTTAGTTGCTCACCAATGATGCTCACGTCACCTATCCAGTTAATGTCCTTGATGTCCGATTTTGAACACTGCGTTTATCTCGACGCTTTCAAAGGCCTCATACACACACATACACACACAGAGATAGATAGACAGATAGATGAGTAGGGAGGTAGGTTGGTAGCGATGTAGGTAGGGAGGTAGGGAGGTATGTATGTATGTAGGTAGGTAAGTAGGTAGGTAGGTAGGTAGGTAGGTAGGTAGGTAGATTGGTTGGTTGGTTGGTAAGTAGGTAGGTAGGTAGGTAGGGTAGGTAGATAGATAATACAAAAGAAAGTAGAAGGCGAAGGTTAGATGAGAAATGTTTGCACTTATTAGATCATACAAATAATTCTTCTAAATAAATTAATTCTAAATAAAATCAAAACATCTTCTGCTCTGTCAATGATGTTCGGTTAAATGTTCGAAACTGTTACCATGGTACTGTATTGTACGTTTTTTTTTTCCTTTTAGTACGTATTAATACACTCCTACCTATTGATACTATCGCAAGATGTATTTTCAAATCTACACACTATTTGGAGATGATTTTGTAAGAATCACGTTTACTGAGATGCTGATAATGGCACAGTTAGCTATTTTTATCACAGCATGTCTTAGAAATAGGTGGATCTTTTTTATAGTAGTACACTCATGAAGAACAGTTTCATGATGCATGGGCTGTAAAGAGTTATAAGAACGGTATGAGCTAGAAAGGGTTCAGCTGATGTTCGATGATTGCAAGTGTAGCCTCCGGAAGTTTCTTCCATCTATGGTAATATCATAGTGCAGAAAGTTCCCGTTAAATATATCGGTTTTGGCATCATGCACTGAGATATCTGCAGATAAGAAAATACGACCACTTGTAACAACGATGTATTTCATTCTGCAATGGCCGCATAGCTCTAAGTTACCAGGGACTGTAATAGGTAGTCAACATTTCATGGTATGTGCATATCTTTTATCCCAAGCCTATTCCAGAATAACAAACTAATCGTCTCTAAGTGAAGTGTAATATACCCAAAGCTGAGATTAATTTCTCAATATTAGTGCTATGTTTGATATATGAACCTCTGCACAAATGCTTCTCTGAAAAGACACCGTTCTTATAAACCAGTTCGGCTTTGTTTGCATTACAACCTATATCTTTATCATGTTCTAGAACTATAAGGATGTTATTTTTGTTCTTGATTGTGAAGACTTCCTTACTATTTCAGTTATCTCCGAATGATAAGGCGTAGCGTGCAGAACTTTCTACATTAAATTTGTTTCTTCTCTGTCACTTTGTCGGTTTCTAAGTTGCCTCTAGTGGTCAATATCTTCCTTGTATTGATCCAAATTGTGGATTTCTTACAGCATCCATTTGAGTATCAACAAAATGTTTTACAACAAAGCATTATGGGATATGAAATTATGGTATGTCAAACATCTACAACTACTACACATTCCAGGTTTAGCTACAATACTTCTTTTTCATGTTCTTATCGATTCCATCATAATTGTAGTAGTTGAAAAGTAAAAGGGAAGGTTAAATTTTCTAATTTTAAGCATAAATTATTGCCAGAAAGGAACTTTTTTTTCCTCACCGAATTCTCATGTCTTTTAATATTTTATAATCTTATTGCCATTCTGAGCGGAGCAACAAAAATTAATTCTATGCAGATATAAATCTGCTACAAAAAGTACGAGTAACATTAATTATACAAGCACTTGCAGAACTAAATAGGGAATTGTAATGATCCATAACTGATTGATTGTTATGATAAGTAGAAACATAGAGAGATGAACTTTCTAAAACAATTACTTTTATTAAGTTTGTAGGTTACATTGTTACTTTAGTAGCTGCAAATCTAGTAGTAAGCACATCTTTTTCAAATCACTGTGAACTGTTTTGTATCTGAGAGGCAGTTATAAACAACTCTAGACAATCTTCTGACTATTCACTTCTTCCTTAGTAACCATATTTTCCACCATGGGATCGAAGAGTTTTATTCAAGCAACTGGTACTAACTCTATATGCTATACTTACGTATGCAATCGATTTATAGTTCTGTATTAGATTAATTTTTATTCATCGGAAAAGAAAGTGCAAGAATATTACATACTGTGAAGATTAAATAGCTCACTAGTAATAATTATTAGTGATTTAGAGCAATTGCTATTGTATTTAGTAGTATTATGTAAATCATGTCACAGTTTTTACTAACATGCCCCTAGTATTTGATTAACTGCTCCCATCGTCACAAGGTTGATTCCTTAATTTGTAAGTTTTCAAATATGAGACTAGTACAATGTTATGAATGTTCCGAGGAAATGCTTTCAAAATACATCTTTTGTGCTTATTGCTTTAATATCTTATACTTATATTCTATATTTTCCCACGTTGTAACATTAGATGTTCTTAAAGTAGAGAATTCATTTAAAAGGTATTATGATCTACCTTACTGCTTTGTAAGATTTCTGAATGTAAAGTAAACTTATGCTTGAATATTGCTAGCTTCCAGCATTTTTCTGCAAAAGTTACTTTCAATTATTCAACATAATGGTCGATTGAGACAGTTGACATTTCTCACATACTACTTTTTTTTTATGTTTCCTTTAACAAAAAAGAAAAGAAAAGAAAAAAACTGTTTTCCTACCTTCACAACATCTAGCTATAGTTAAATGAACGAACGTTCAGATGTTATTTCCTGCAATGTGGCACAAGAAAATCCAACGATCCATGCTTTAGCAACATGACAGAGTTGATGATAAACAAAATTCAAGATTAGAGTATATCACATTGCCGCAATGTATCCCTAATCGACAGTGCAACGTAAATTTTGAATAATTTATTTTTAAGTTGTAATTAGTGAATGTGAATTAATTTATTCACTTTGCAATTAATGTTAGGACTAAGCGTTTAAAATGTCACCGTTGTTTGTCTATTGCTTAAAATTTCTATTATTTTTATTCATTTATTTATTTATTTAATCATTCATTCATTCATTCATTTATTTATTTGTACGAGGAAAATAAAAATAAATTGCCATGACGTGTTGCATATAATTCGATTGATTTCTACCATTCTCAAATAGTAAATGCAGCAAAATACAATGATAACGTAATCATATACATTATATTAGGATATGCCATGTATGTTAAGAGTTTGTTAGCTACGTATTCGATTGCTGATCTTATTAAATTGGTTCGATACTTCTTCGCAGTACTCCGTTCTTTAGTTGTAAATAGTTGGAAAAGATAAAATTCTCCATGCATTCTTCCTTGCATTGATTTTTAAGAGCATTATGGTGTATTATTATCATGAGTCAGAAAGGTAAAAAATGTCGGCTACTGTATCTTTGATAGTTTTGCGGTCTCGCTTTCTGATATGTTCAGTATTGAACATGATATGTTCGTTATGGGTTGTTGTTGTTGTTGTTGTTGTTTTTGGTGGTAGTGGTGGTAGTGGTGGTGGTGGTGGTGTATATCTCAACCATGATTGAGTACCTTTACAATCATTGGTCTATCAGCTGTGATCATCCTCTATTTTATTCAACTACATTAGCTAATTCTGCGAGATGCTAGTTTTTGGTAAGAGAAATATGAGCGCTAGAAACACACGCACACACACACACACACATGCACATACTCGCGCGCGCATACACACATACATATGCATGCACACAAATAACGGGAAACCACTTGTGTGACAGTTTATATATATATAGAACTGTCACCTATAGGCAAACTTTATATATATTGATATATAAATTCCGAAATTTAAACAGTAACCCAACAAAGACTCAAACAGAAAAAGTCACACACATGACGGGACGTTGTTCATTCCTCGTCAGTTATCGTCCAAAAGATCCTTACAATTTCACACCTTTAACAATAATATTACATGGGTTGTGTATTTTTGTTATTCGCATTGAAACTACTCATCGTAGCATGTTGCAAAATATCTAGTAGTGTTGACTTCCCGGTTTTTCTAAATATATTTTGCTGGATCTACTGTAGAAAATCATCATAGAATACGGTGTGTTATTTCAGAAAATAAACAGCCCACATGGCATTTACCGTCTATATTGCGGTTATTGTAAATAATCTTTTCAACACATCTAGTGGTGATAGCCTGTTCTTATAACATGAATGTTATAATTTTTCTTAACAAAGCCAGGACGATGAAGTGAAAGAATTGAGACTGTGCTGAACAAAATGCTGGCTTTGTCGTTACTTGATAATTTTTGTCAGTGTTCTTAACTTCTTTTCAGCTCCTTTGGGGTTCATCTTACATAGTACGGTGTATGTGAGATGAGCCCCAAAGGAGCTGAATGGCTTTCCCATTCCGTAACTAACAGCACTGAAACGCTTGGAAAACGCCTAAACATTACAACTTTACAGGTACAAATACTGTACACTAGCAGAAACTGGATGGCTTAGAACACCAGTTCAGCGTCGAAAAGTGCTTTGACAGAAAACTCTTGCCCGGAGCAACTTTTCATTTACTTTTTTTTTTGTTTTTGAAAGTTTATAAAACAAGTACCTGACCAAGTACTGAGGTTAATAAAAATCAACAAAAATTCCTCGATGCGCTACAACATGACACGAAACGCGTTATATGTCCGTTATTTGATATTTTATGATTCAAAAGAATACATACTTCCACGCAATCTCGTTTACGGAAGTAAATACGAAGAACATCTAACTATTTGAACATAGGTACACCAGCTCATTCATGCCTTTAATTACCGAGAATAATTTACCAACATAGTAATCATAAGAAACCAAGATATTACACGAATCAATTGAATGTAATCTATAAAGCCAGTAAATCTTTAAAATTTATACTTACTAGTGCTTAAACATTAAGAATAGAGTTAAGTATAAATGCTGCTATTTAATAACTACTATAAACATCAGTTATGAGAAATACATTGTAAATGCATGTCATACAGATATTAATGTATGTCTGTGTATACATGAGTATGCACACACACGTATATGTGTGTATGTGTATATATATATATATATATATATACTCTTTTCATATATCACAGACACACACACACATATATACTAGCTGGTGTACCCGGTAATTCCCGGGAGTAAAGATGTTCTATTGAAACGCCTTATTACTCTGATATAAGAAAGCAATTTCGTTATAACTGCCACCAAAGGTATATTTTCTGTCACGAAAAAGGACAAAAACTGTTTAATGCTTAAGATTCAAATTAAGGAAGTGCAATAATAATGTTTAGCAGTTCAAAACTGTGAGTAGGGAAATGCAGAATTAGGTCGGCTGATCTTGAGAATCAAATATTGATCGCTTCGCTAAAATCTGCAGGTGATATGGGTTTTTTCCCTTGTGTTGTTTAAATGAAATATTAGTAATATGTAGTAGATAGAAGGATCCACTGGAAGGGCCCTATTATCGATTTTTTCAACAATCTAAGTATGTAACGAGGTTTCCAGACCTGAGTTCTACTCACGTGTCAAATAAAGTAAAGAAGTTATATTGTGTGCAAAAATTCGAAATAAGACACACACAAAAATCAATATTTAAAGTAATCGAACATAAACAATGAAATGGGTAATTTCCCTTGAATGTTAAAAAAATATTGGACAGGTGCTGTAGGTTATTTCCCTTGGGTGTTTAAAAAAACATTAGTTGTATGAGGTAGATATAAAGTTCTCTTCCACGGGCCGTATTATCGATTTTTTCAACAATCTAGGTATGTCACGAGGTTTCCAGACATGAGTTCTACTCACGTGTCAAGTTTAATCAAAATCAATAAAACAATGTAGGATGAGTTAGCTAACAACGCCACAAACAAGCACACACTGGTTTTCCACATATGTAGTAGATATATATACTTGCTATATTGAAGGAAAAGATAGACCACCAATATATATGCATAGGAGACTGTGCCTTATGTAAGTGAAACGAATGTGATGTGTACGTGTGTATGTGGATATGTTTATTAAAATGAATATATAATGTACATATGTGTATGTAAATGTATTAGCAACAGACTATAGTCATCTTTCGCTGCTTAATGTTACATATCTTTGCATTTATTACTGTTGTTCATTCTTTATCTGTAATTAGAGCTGCCATTGCAATCTCTCTTCTCATCACCATGGATACATTTTTGCATGTCTTCTGTTTTTCTCCCTGCTCTTCATCCTCCTCCTCCTCCACCTCATCTTCATCATCCAAAAGAGTT
>NW_021833559.1:0-2500 GCF_006345805.1 Octopus sinensis | reverse complement strand
TCGGTCGCTCTATTGCCGAACCGCTATGTTACAGGGGCGTAAACAAACTACACCAGTTCTCAAGCGGTAGTGGGGAACAAACGTAAAGACATACACTTGTATATATATAACGAGCTTCTTTCAGTTTCTCTCGACCAGAATCACTCACATGCTTTGATTGGCCCGGGCCTTACAATAGAGAAAATTTGCCCAAGGTGCCATGCAGTAGGACTGAACTCAGAAGCAAACTTCTTACCACATAGCCACGCCTGCGCCTATACAAATGCATTGTTTAATTTATCTATAGATTTTTAATATTTAATGTCACTCCCCAGTTATGAGTTCAAATTCTACCGGAGGAGAATTTTGACTTTCATGATTCGCGGCCTATAAAATATATTCTGGGGTGGATATAATTCATTATACTTCTATCTCGAAAGTCGTGGGGACTTGTGCCAATATTTAAAATCAATAATTTATATCTTTATTATTTAGTTAATAATTTCTATATTCAGTACTCCCATTAATCCCCATTAATTCTTTAATTAATCTTAGAATAAATAAATCAAGTAATTGTTCAATTACTAATTAACTATTCTATTCAATTATGAATAAAATTTTGCAGTACTAATATAGTTATTAATTTCTCCACGCAATTAATAAATTTATCTATTTCTTTATTATTAATTATACTGTTAACACAAATATCAGTGAGCTTTCTCTGAAATTGCACTATTACACAGAGTTACTTGGTAATAGAGAGAGATCAATAGGTACATCTCTGTACTTCATATACACATATGGACATATATTCGATCAGTGACTAAAGCACTGTATAAAAATATTATACATATATATTATATATAATATATATATATATATATCTAATATATATATATATTATATATATATATGTTATATGTATATGTATATGTGTGTGTATATGTAGTATATATATACATATGTTTATTATATATATATACACGTACACATATACATACACCCATTTACATACGTGTGTCTACATGACCATTAAGTATATATACGCACATATATGACAATTAAGTATATACATGTACATATATGTATGTATATATATATATATATGTATGTGTGTGTATATATATATGTTATGTGTATATGTATATATATATATGTGTGTATTGTATATAGATGCATATATATGTATGTATATATATGTATGCATGTATGTATATATATGATATATATATATTTTATATATATATATATATAATATATATTATATATATATATGTATATTAAAGTATATATATATATATAACTTATAAAGATATATATATATATATATGCATAGACATGTACACACATCATAGAGTAAGATGTACTGAGGCCGAAAGGGGATGAACAGAGAGAGAGAGAGAGAGAGAGAGAGAGAGAGAGAGAGAGAGAGAGAGAGAGGAGAGAGAGAATGAAGTGTACATGTGTTGCAGTTTTCATCACGAGGAATATCTGGAATTTTATCAACAAGGTATGCTGTTAGCATATATTTATTGAAAAGAATAGAAAAAAAAGCACATACCTTCTGTTTTGTATCAAATAACATATTTTGTGATGAAATGTGCTGTATCAGAAGATATACAGAATAAAAGAATAAGATATTCATGAAAATATGTTTATTTACTTCAGCATTTCTGTTTTGGCACAAGTGTGTAAGCACACACACAAACACACACACACATATATATAGATATATGTAAGTGCGTATATGTATATGTATGTGTGTGCACGCGCGCGTGTTGATATATATATATATGGTTAAACACATATGTATATATATATAGTTAATCCAAACAAGAAAGCACAAAAAAACACAACAACGCGAGGACGTGGAACAAATATAGTATTATTGGACGCTCAGGAAAGAAGGAATGAAGGAGGGTTTAAAGTTTCGAGCGGAGCTCTTCGTCGGAAACATAGGAGAAGGAAAGAACCAGAGAAGGGAAGACAGAGGAAAAAAAAATCGCCAACGGTACTATATATATATATAATATATATATATATATATATATATATATACACACACACATACCTTCATATACATATTTATACATATATGTGTATGTATATACATATATACATATATGTGTATATAAATATATATATATACATATGTGTGTGTGAATGTGTGTGTATGTGTGTGTTTGAGTGTGAGTGAACCATATTATATATACATGGGAGGAGTAATAATAATAATAATAATAATAAATAATAATAATAACGGTTACAACGATTAGTTCATCCAATCAATTGAACAGCCTGCTCACGAGATTAATCTGCTAGTCGCATGTTCTCAATGTTTTATCAGGGTGATTTAGCGTTACACAAAACCCATGTTTGCCAGCTGGGTGAACTGGAGCAACGTGAAATAAAGTGTCTTGCTCAAGGACAAAATGCAGCACCGGGTAACAACTTCACCCCCTGAAGATTGTGAAACTAATACCTTGATGACGAAACCACGTGCCTTCATATATATACATAT
>NW_021833558.1:0-28422 GCF_006345805.1 Octopus sinensis | reverse complement strand
AGAAGACGATAAAATAAAATAGATAAATTGAATCTAAAAAATTGTATTTTAATAATTACATGAAAAAATTCTCGAAATTATGGTTAAGTCAGCGACATTAATTAAAAAATTAATAAATTCAATCTACATAAATAATGTTAGGAATTTTATTAAAAAATTTCTAGTTAGCGGTATTGCTGCAAACAATATATTATGTCGCGAGCGCAGCGAGCGACGAGCGCAGCGAGCGACCACTCAATCTAGATCCGATCAATCAAAAAATCTATAAATTGACAAATACCAAGGCTTTATTTGGGATTAAATATATTCGATAACAAAAATAAAATCGATGCCAAGCAGAATGAGTTTTTTAAAACCGATTTTCATAAAAAAAAATAATATTTAAAATTTATAATTGATATTTTAGAATAATGAGAAAAAATCTAAATGCTTCATAATTTATTAAAATGTCAAAACAAGAATCTTCTGAAGGAGCACGCCTGTCAGCACAGTCATTTTTGATTAGAAGACCTAATTTTAGAGATTAAAACGAAAAAATAACAATGAGATCTGTCAAATTATTCCCCCTCACAACTAAACCAAATTAGCGTTCAGTATTCATTGATTTTACTTTTTCTATTAAGGTCTACTTATAAATTTTTATGGGATTCAATGGAAAACTTAAGTTATTTCAATTTTAATTTTAAATCATGTTACAATTTTAATAATTAATAAATATATTGTTGATGATAGGCTTGTTAGCTGTCAAAGTCGCGTCTAGCGCTCGGTCGCGCGCTGCGCTCGCGACATATTAGTACTAATATACAGTAGTTTAGAGTATTTGCAAGTAGTCTTTTATATCCGCCACTCGCTGATAACCACCACAAAATATATTTTAAATATAAAAATTCTGATATCTGTCATAAGATGAACGTGTTGATAAGCTTAAAATTGTCACTAAAAATGCTATCAAGCTTTTCAAATAATCAAAGATTTCTTTAATCAATCCAGAAAGTTTTACGTTAATGGAGCTATTTGCTTAAATGAAATAAGTAAGGCATTCACAAAAGACGAAAAACTAGATAAATTAGATAATTTTTAAACGAAACGTGATCGTTGCCAGACTGTTAGCCACCCAATCCGTCTTGAGCCTGTTCAACGCGGCCGTCGATTGTCCTTTTTTCGGGTTATGTCCTCACTGTTTCTGAAGAGTGAGCCAAGTTTTCTGAAACGTCTCCATTCTTCATCCAATCTTGATCCCGTACGTACGATTTCCGTGATTTCAGTTTTAGTTGTATTCCGGGTAAGAAACCATTTCTCAATCTCTGCTGGGGCAGCGTCAAGTAACCGCCTCAAGGCTGTTATATCATGTGATATAAAATTCACATAAACAACTTCGGTGATTTGCACATGTCACCAGATCACATGAGCGGTAGATCTAACCGCCCTGAATCTACTGTGGCTCGAAGAAAAGAATTTATTTGCAGGCTATTGTAAACGGTCCAGCACCACCAGAGCAAAGACCTTTCTCAGCGTATGAGTAGGATGAATGGTCGAAGGTTATCCACAAAAGCCGCCTTCCTGTTCGGTTTTTGAATCGGCACCAGAATTCCTTTTCTCAAAGAGAGGAGGTTAGTTGCAAACATTTTGTTTAATACTTTGGCCATGATTACCATAAGTATTTTCGGACCATGTTTCAGTAATTCAGCACTTATCCCATCCGGTCCTGGAGTGCGATTGCTTTCAGTCTCTCCGTTGCTTTCATAAATTCTTCCATCGTGATTTCATTTACCAGTTTTTCATGGATTAGTAGTGAATAGGTCCACCATTTTAACATCAACATTAAATAGTCATTCAAAATGAGCAACAATAAGTTCGGCTTGTTCCTTGGCATAAAAATCATATTTTCAAAATCATATTTTCGTTGTTGTCCTCGATCTTTAGTTTGTTCTTTTGATTCCTTCCCTTGGACAGCCTCATTGCTAAGAACATCTGCTCAATCCTTTAGATTCTCCACTTCTTTTAGCTTGGCATCCAAAACGTTTGCAGTTTGTTCGCTATTTAACTTTTTGATGATTTTCTGTATCCTGGTAC
Organism: Octopus sinensis; assembly: GCF_006345805.1. Lineage (NCBI taxonomy): Eukaryota > Metazoa > Mollusca > Cephalopoda > Octopoda > Octopodidae > Octopus > Octopus sinensis. The sequence goes on along the minus strand of NW_021833558.1, from coordinate 26,349 downwards.
GTTCTGATTGTAAGGAGCGTTTTCTGACCGTATCCGTCGTGTTTTCTAGCGATAGTCGAAGATCCTTCTGTTTTGCAGCCAGTGCACGGACAACGGGATGACATTAGTGAGTACATCCTGCATTGCATGGAAACCTAATTTTTTTATTGTGTGGGTCTGGGGACATGTGACGTTGTAATTCTGATGTTGATCCGTAAAAATCTAATATTGTGTATTGAGATTGAGGCTTAATTTTTAATATATTTGGTCAGATCTATCATAATAATCAGGTATTAAAATGGTCGAACGTGGAAACAATTCACATAAACGTGTCTCTTATAACTATACTAGCTCGGCAGCTCGCTTCGCTCACCGCGACCTAGCTCCTGCGGAGGGCCTGTTTCATCAAACAACTATAAGTTTATGTAGATGTATAAAACTACCTGGTTCCTGGTTTAATGTAACCCTATTCTATCGCCTGTTGATAAACGATGTTTGTCGTCCGTCCTTCCTGGCATATATGAATAAAGTTTCTCTTCTGCCGATCCTTGAGCATCCCACATACAGCTGTCCATGTGAAAAGCACTCACTCTCTAAAAATAACCCAACTACCTTTAATGACTGTCCCTGGGCCTTGTTTATTGTCATTGCAACAACTCATCCTCAAAGGAAATTGCAGCCTTTTAAATCTAAATGGTAATTCATCAGAAATTATCGGAATTCGTGGAATATAAACATCCTCACCTCTATACTTACCTGTGAATATCGTCGCCTCTATTACGTTAGCCATCAAATTTTTGATAACTAACCTCGTTCCGTTGCATAATTTAGGTGGCGCAAGATTTCGTAATAAAACCACTGGAACGCCTATCTTTAACTTTAAAGATGATTCGGCATTCCAGAGGGATCTAAGGAGTTTAAAAATTCAATCCGTTGAATTTGTAGAAAATAACAAAAAAAATAAAAAAAAAAACAAATAAAAATAAATAATTTAAAAACAAAAGAATGAAAAAACAAAAAAAACTTTAAAAATTTGTAAAAAAGTATAAACAAAAAAAATCTCTGCCGCCACGGCAACAACCTGTCTATTTTTTTTAACAGCCAGTTAAGATAATGCTTAAGAGCCTTATAGTCCGGAGATTTCGCTTAGTGACCTTGATTAGACAAACCACTGGCGGAGATGGGGCAGCGGAGATGCGGCAGGCAGAGTAGCAGCAGCCAAAAAAGCGACACACAAAAAGATTTAATTACCTTAAGCTGACCGTTTTTTCTTCAACTTCGTTTTTCCTCCTTCGGTTATCTATTTAAAAAATTATTTTTGAATAATAAAAAATATTAGGAAAAAAGAGGCATACAGAAAATAAATTCTATCTTTACGAAAAACTTCTTTTCTTAAGGTCGTCTTCCCTCTTCAGTTATCTATTGAAAAAATTATTTTTGAATAATAAAAAAGTTTAGGAAAAGAGGCATACCGAAAATAAATTCTATCTTTACGAAAAACTTAACTAAATAGTTAATATTTTTACGCAAATTCTTCTGATTGCGCTGTCAATTGGTGGTAAATTGTGTTAATGATTTTGCTAATGTGGTTTCAACTATCAAAGTGTTTTTCAAAATCTGTTAATTGCACACTCTATTCAAGGTCGTGCAATCTGTAATTGCACATTCTGTCAAAGTCAAATATGATAATAGGTTCAGCTGCCAAGCCCTGAAGCCCGGCTGGAGGACGATGGGACGCCTCCAGAGCCGGCTGAAACCGGTGGCAACGGAAAGCAGGCAGACCCCCTTTACCGAAAAAGGTGGCGCTCCCACGGGAGGTCAGCCACCCATGTCGGAAGGATTCCTTGCTCTGACAATTCTAAATGCCCGCTCGCTTGCGAGACGGCATCGGAGCTGAGGCTCCTGCTGGCCACAGCGAAGTCTCACATATTGATTATCAATGAGACTAAGCTGAAGGAAGCTACGAGGGTGGAATTCGAAGGCTATAAGTCTATTAATATACCATGGAAAATAAACTCAGTGGCGGGGACAGGAACCTCAGTCTACTACAGGGCGAACCTTAAGGTAAGAAACATCAGAATTGTGGAGGAGGAGTCACTCTGTGAACTTATTGTGCTCGAGCTGCACACGACTGCTGGCTGGCTAACCGTCGGGGGAATGTACTCAAAGTCGCTAAGGCGCTATTCAAACGTTATTGGGACGTTCTTTGAGGAAAATTGCCTGTCAATCCTAGCAGGAGATCTTAATGCCAAAAATGTGAGTTATGGATGTGAAACTACGAATATGGATGGAACTGTCCTTGAGGACTTGGCCAGTAGCTTGGGTTTTTCGGTCTTTACATCGGAAGAACTGAATCATTATGCAGACAGAGGCAGGGCTGATCGCTTGGGTCTCTTTCTATGCTCGGCATCAATTAGTCCTTTATGTTACATACCGAGGTTGGAAGCGGACATTGGCTCTGACCACGTGCCGCAAACGATGTTGATAAAGATGACTATGAATGTTACGGAGGACTTGTTCATTGGTTACAACCTCGTGAACATGAACTGGAGTTTATTCGAATCATATATGCGGGATTCTCTTCGAAATGTCGTGTCCCAGCCTCTGAGAAGCAGAGATGATATTGACAATCTCGATGATCACCTTAGATCGTCAATCATAAAATTCCTGGATGTTTATGCATTAAAAAATGTATGGAAACCCAAAGGAACGCAAAAGCGGATGAATTCGAAACTTGTCACTCTGATCAGAACGAAAGGTACCCTGGAAATCGCAGGAGAAGATGTCGGGTTGAGTCAATCAAATGCCGCCTGAAATTGGAGATCGACAAGATAAAATCTACTATTGCAAAAATGGCCAAGACTGAGGTCGAAAGTAAATGGAGGTCTGAATGCAGAAAACTGGATAAGCGAAACCCTAATTTCTGGAAAGCATATCAACGCCTTACCAGAAATGATGCCAAAGGATTTGAAATTTCACTAAAAAACCAGACGGGAAATATCTCCTCTGATCGTATCCCGGAAGTACTCAGGAACCAACTGAGTAAGGTTCAAGAGGTCGAATCTACCGTTCCACGAGGGACTTATGACCGAATTGTGAAGAAGCTTGGCTCTTCGCAATTATCGGAGGGACCATTATGGGGCGATAACACAGGAAGAGGTTGAAAGGGCATTGCTGGGTTGAAGAACAAGGCGCCTGGCTTCGACTACATCCCTCCGAAGTTGTTAAAGAAGGCCCCTGAAATCTTGATACGAGCATTGACTATGTTGTTTTCACGCCAGCTGGACGTTCGGACACCTTCCATCGGCGTGGAAGCATACGATTGTTCGAATGATTCCAAAATCTGGTAAATCGACACTGCTGGCACAGAACTACCGGCCAATTAGCCTCATTTGTGCTTTCTCTAAGACAATGGAAAAGATTGTCTTTAACAGACTCTCTGGTCATATAGAATCACAAAATTTGCTTTACCTGAACAATGGGGATTTCGTGGAGGAAGATCCACAGGGGACTGCCTCAGGGAGTTAGAGCACCAATTATCCCGTGCTGACAGAAATGAAGCATGGCTAACTGTGGTGTGTCTGGATCTGGCCAAGCCTTCGATAGCGTGTGGCACCTGGGCCTACTCTCCAGAATCCATGACATCGGAGCCGGGATAAAGACCTATCGATGGCTGGAGAGCTTCTTGTCAGGAAGACAATCATTTGTCCGCTGTGGAAACCGCCTATCGGGGTGTGTGTGGAACTTAGAAGGGGAGTCCCGCAGGGATCTATCTTGAGTCCACTTCTGGTTCAACCTCTTCTTGGCGGACATTCCTCTGCCGTCGACACGTACTGGCAAGCTCGTTATCTATGCTGACGATATCCTGGTCATGGATACCTCGAAAAGGATATCGCAGTCTTGGAGACGACTGAAATCATACATTGCAACACTAAAGATGTGGACTATAGAGAAGGGTTTGACCCTAGCACCGGAGAAGAGCACCATTCATGGTTGCGGAGAGGGAGTCGCTATGCGGAGTCTTGTGCATATGCGATGAGTAGCTATGTGATGGATCTCTCGAAAAGAAAAATCTTCTTACCTGGGAGCAACCATTAACTGTCGTGGCTCGTACGTAGAGCATATAGCAAATCAGAGAAGAGGAGTGTGAGGATCCTCAAAAGCTTAACCAGGTTCCATCTGGATCCGGAAACGTACATCTACGTATACAAAACGTGTGTGCAGCCAGTCCTCACATATGGCTACGAGGGCTGGTACGGTACGGAGGAGAGTGACTACCTGATCGAACAGTTGGAAAAGACAGACGTTTCGCTATGAAATTGGCTTACGGAGTACAACTTGACGGAAGGCTAAAAGACTCACAAGAATCCTCTGTGCCCACGATCCGGATGGTCTTGGAGAATTGTCGTCAAACATGACTAGTATTGGGGATACGCATGGAAAGAGACACTTCGGTGCCTTGTTTTTATCTCCCCGCCGATGTTTTTCTTCCTGTTTTTCTTTTTCTTTTCGCTCAATAAACACTATTCTATTCTATTCTATATTTTTTGGGGGAAGGTTTTAAGGACCTCATCATGTAAGTCGAGGACATCGTAGTTGTTCATTTTAACCAAAATGCAGAAAATTTTTTTTAATTTTTTTGGGGGGGAGGTTTTAAGGACCTCATCATGTAAGTCGAGGACATCGTAGTTGTTTATTTTAACCAAAATGCAGAAAATTTTTTTCCAAATTTTTTTTGGGGGAAGGTTTTAAGGACCTCATCATGTAAGTCGAGGACATCGTAGTTGTTCATTTTAACCAAAATGCAGAAAATTTTTTTTAATTTTTTTTTGGGGGAAGGTTTTAAGGACCTCATCATGTAAGTCGAGGACATCGTATTGCCAATTTGAAGTTGGTGTGCACACACAGACAGACAGACAGACAGAAAGACAGACAGACAGACACACACCATACCATTTTATTATTAAGATTAATGGTGACGTTTCAGAAAACTTGGCTCACTCCTTGGAAACAGTGAGGGCATAACCCGGAGGAAAGTACTAACAGAAAGTCTTATGAACTCAAATTAAACATACTCCAACTGTCAATTATACAAAATAACAATTTTCACATGCCTAAATTAAACAAATTTATCAAACAAGTTTTCACATTAAAATTAAGCTAGGAATTATTAATCGATAAAGAATTAGATATTAGTAAAAGATTGGATATGTAGCGCTCGACATGACCCCACAAAGATTATTCTCGCGAGAAATTTTGACATAGCCCTGATTCCCCCAATGAGTACTCCAAGAATTTTTAACAAGCCAATAATCCTTTCCTTCTGGTGACGTTCCATAACCCACCAAAAGAACAGCATGGTCCAAGTTGTCGGAAGCTATAAATAATTTTAAAATAACAAAACAGCATTCGGGATCGTCATAAACCCCATCGTGGTAAAACCCAAAGGTCTTTAAACTGGCATCGATGGCAATAGATAGTGGTCCTTGGTAGTAAAGTGCCGACATTATAGCCTTCTCGTTATCTGGGACGACTTTGAATTTGTCAAAAGTAAAGAAATTGGTGAATTCTTTCTTTCGACAGTTCATATCCTACAATGATAAAAAATGTTCTACCTGCCCCATGTAGGGACCATATTCTTCCGTGGAAGCCAATGAAAACAACTTGACAAAAGAATAAGAGTTGACATCGAGTCCACCAAAACACCCGCTGTTTCCTTCACTCCACGAACAGTCCACCAAGTACTGTTCTGAAAACTGAACAGAGCGATTAGTCATAATGTAATAATGTGACTCAAACACTCCAGTAGTGCCAAAAGCCCAACATGACCCACAGATGGCCTGATCCTTTACAGGGGAAACAGCACCTAAGAGTCAGATACACCACACCACCTAATGTACGCCAATCAAAGTTATTGGGAAGACTGCTTTCAGACAAAGCGGCGTCGTGAAAACCACCAAAATGTGGGTTTTCTGTCATGAACTCTGATCCTTGTGTTTTTTGACGACATGGAAGGCTCTTGCGAGTTTTCCATTTCTGAATAGCTCTTGGATTGAGTTGGTAAGACATTTTGCGTCGATTGTGAGCCATAACAAACCTATTTTGCACCAGTTTTTAAAAACGATGGAACCTAAATAAATTTCTGTGATCATCCCTAGCTTTCTGATACTCAGCTTGAGAGTCAAATAAGCTAATAGAGACATCAAAGTGTTCTTTATGGACTTGCTCACTGTTCTCCCGGTCAAATATTTCTGAAATCAAGTCAAGATGAACAGTAATTTTATTTTCTCTGATCATCTCACTTTGGCAATATTCTAAAAATAAAACTGCCCAAGTATACTCTCAATGACATCATTTATATTTTTATCGGTCAATTCAGGCTCATATTTCTTGTACAGAGTGTACTGCACTGAGTATTCGTCATAGTGCGACTGAAAGAGAGAGTCATAGCCAAACATTTCATATCTCACTGGCTCCCATTTTTGATTCGTGAAAAATCTATATGTGTTTGTTCTATTAAATTCTGAGGTGATGAGTTCCCAGATTAGACAGTCTCCAGGACTTTCCACGTAGTTACTGTCTCTCGAACCGCATGAGTAAGTGCCTGGTTTTTTCTGGAAGATTTTTAGGATGAATAAACCTTAAAGTCACGGAGATCTGGGAAAACCGACTGGAAGGAACCACCAGACAAACAATCCATTTTCTGAACACCGTCGAAGGAGGCAGGGACTATGCTCATTGAGCCATATTTAGCAGAACTTAAGGAGAATGCGGTATCTACATAAATTCAAACATTTTAAGGACTGTGGTAATAAGAGAATAATGAAGATTTGGTACTCTCGTCGTATTTTACAGTGAAAGGCTCTATAATGTTGCTGTAGGGAAGTTCAATGAATCCTTCGCATATGTATTGTTCGTAGAATGTGGGTATTTCGACAAAATGGCTGTAAAATTGAATAGAAACTAAAAGTCATAACTTAAAAGCAGGAAAAACGAAATAAAAGTCGCAAAAGAAGTAACATGTCTTTTCTTTAGCAGAGCACTGCGGTTACTTAATAGATTTCAATTAAAATTTATTGTTAATGTGAAATTTTTAATATATTTAATTTATTTTGAAAATTAAGTGAATAAATTTATGAAAATATTTTAATTATAATATGTCACAGTCCAAGAATGAAACACGTTATTAATGACACGGCAAAATCAAAGTCGATTATAAATATCATCTCCAAAAGTAAAAATTTAATATGGTCACAAGTAACTTTATCAAATGCAGAAAAAATTGCGGAATTTCCTCTTACTATTTTCTTGCAAACGAAGGACACTTCCCCATCTTTATGTTCGAGGGTCGAGTCAGGAAATAGGGATTAATTAGTATAAGAAGCAAATACTATCAAAGCAGGGGAAAATGGATAATACTCGGATACACCATTATAATGGATTAACTGAAGTCATTCCGAATTTTAAAATGTGAAAATTTAACACCGTACTCTCCTTTCATGAATCCCAAAAGAATTGATTTTGTCTTCAAAGCTTACGTCAGTCATATAAGACTCTATGCAAGATCAGCTGCAAGATGAAAAATATTAGCAGCAAATGGTGATCGAAAACAGTAGATTCTTTTTTAAGTTCGCGAAAAATTTTAAAAAGTGTCCCAACAACAGTCTTTTTCCCAATCATTGATAGAGTACTATCTGTAGCCACATTAACAGCAAGTGACCATTTCACTCCAAAGTAATTCAACACACTGACGAAAGATTTGAATATTTAATTTGCTATAATTCCTCTGTGACAGTCAAATCCTCGTCCACGCTACAAATAAATATAGCTAAATGAGCAACATCCATAATGTCAGCACTCTCGTCAATAGCAATAGAAAAAGTAACGAATGAACTGATTTACTTCTTGAGTTGATTATGAAAATCAGTGGCAAGATCCAAAATCCTATTCGCCACAGTATTTCTTTGAGGCTAATGCCTGAAAAATCAGGTCGATTAGCAGGGCATATGATTTCAATGGCTTTCATAATACTTGATTTTATAAAATCATCATCACTATAAGGTATTGATGCTAACGCTTCACTATCATCTCAAAATTTGGCAGAACAAGATACCCGACACTGCCAACATGCAAGTAATGCATCGTACTTATCCTTTCTGACTATCACATCAAGTTATTGTATCCTTGACCATGGTGGGTTTAGTAATGTCTTTGAATTTTATATTCTTTGACCACTGAAATTTCTTTTGTATACACAAAACAAACAGGTTCCCGATATAATTTGGCAAACAAATATTGAAGTTGGAACTTTTTTGGAACTCTCTGGATTTAGTGTCAGCTTTACTTTTTGTTAAAAATGACATTGCAAAAGATCAGATAAACAATTAAAATAATATAAATCGAAAAATTAACTAAAAAAACTTTTTAATGAGAAATCGTAAAAAATCAAATGTTTGAATAAGTAAAAATGCTTATTCTAGAATTGGGTAAAAATTGTCTGTTCCAATCCCACACTGATTCTTTTTATTTCTTGACATTTTTATGTAACCTTTCTCTCCGTAGTAACTAGACCAACTGCCAATAAGACGGTGGACTGTACCTATTCTTGACTAACCAATACTCTTTTCCATTCTCAATTCCATAACCGACGACCACTGCGGCGTGATTGCTACACTTTTTACATTGAGGATTGTCATAAACTCCTTACTTTAGAACATTCAAGATTACCTTCTCGATAATGGTGAAATGATAAATCTGAATTACAGATTTTTACAGTGATCGGCCCAATGTTGATCAGTGCTTTCATTAACTTGGATTCTGATTTAAAATTTTTGAATCCAGTCATTTTTACAACATTTTTCCTATATCTGCAAAACCAACTCTAAGGATTGACATGAGATTGTACACCCTGGCTTCGTAAGGGTACATTTCTTCGGTGTCGATGCCACCATTTTTCATTATGTATTTAAATACATCTTCTATAGAGCCCCCGTTACATCCGTTCCTTCCAATACAGTCGATTACATTTTGCACGCTGAAGCTAACAAGTTTGCCGTATTTAATAGCGAATTGGCCTTCAAAACTTCCCAACTACAAATTGAATAGTGTCTAATACAGCTCCAAATATATAACAGGATCCACATTTTCCTTCACTTTTAACATCAGTGACAGCATTATGATCCACCCAACTAAAATTGACTGGGAAGTCATAATTATTTCCAAATTTCGGCTTGGAACTAAATTCTTGAAATTCTTCTAAATTGAGGTCAAACTGAGATCCTTTATACATTTCTCCAAATTCCTGACTAGTTCGGTCCCAAGACACTCCGCTTCCTTCGCTCGCTCGGTCGACGGATTTCAAGGACTAGTCACGATCCAAGAGAGTTTTCTTGGCTCCTGGAACGTCTGTCGATTGCTGTGATCCGAGGGAACGGTTTCGCCATTCGCGAGGCTGGTCGGGTGTCTCGTGAGGCCTTTAATTAACTTAGCTATCTTTAATTTCTTTCTTGCTTTCATAACAAAGATTTAATTTCAAAAAAAAAAAGTTAGAGAAGTGATGAAATACCATGTCCGCAAACTGGTTGATTCCTAAAGCATACGAAGTTTCCCTTCTTAGGTATTTCAAGTTGTGTTGATCAATTACTTTGAGATTGCTTCGAAATATCGCCTTTCTCCGACTCTCTTCGTCAGGTGAATATTTTTTATCTACGAAAATTAGTTTAATGAACAACTAAATAATTTAAGATATTCAATCCATTTCTGATTAAACTGATAGTCGTGGGTGATATAATAACGAATATTGTCTTTATATTTTACTGATACTTTGAGTGGACTCGAGATGAAATTCCCGACTATAATTGCAAAAACAACAAAATATGTCATTAGGTTATAAATTGAATTTAAATTATTCAGTTTTATTTTTCCTGCTTAATTTACTTTAAGATAAATAATAATCAATTTCTGCTTTTCCATTACTGCTGGATCCTAAAATTTCGATCGAGTAGATTCTCATTTTTGCACACACGTGACTACAATACTTGAATAGAACTTAATGTCAATGATGTCTACCAAGATCGGAGGCTTGGAAGGGTTACATTCTGACCATATTAAAAAGATTACGTGCACTTCCAATGCTTTCTATCAAAATAATAATGGACTTAATCAAAAAAATAGTCGATGGCAACATCCCAGAATATGTCAGAGAATTGCTTTTCTCCCCAAGGTTACTTGCTTTCAAAAAATCCAATGGAGGAATCCGCCACATTGCGGTCGGAAACTATTTTGGAAGACTTCAGCATCGATCCTAATGAACCGATAACTTTGAAAAAGTTCGAAATGTTCTGAATTTGATCTATGACCAGGTGGAAGACATTTTGGGCAAACTAACTTAAAAGTACTTGAGCTCCAATTTTAATAAATTCTTCGTCAAGTTTCGAAATTCTGTCTCATCATCCGTATGCAAGATTATTTGTGGGCCGATCAGATAAAATACTATTTGAAATAATTCTGACATTTTTGATGTCTAGTCATGGCAAGCGAAAAATTATTCGCTGTATCTCTTCCCTCGTTATTTCATAAATCAATCTTCTCAACTTTGAGCGGTCCCGTCAAAAATGAAATTATATCAAGATAAATTCTACCTCAATAAATTTTAATTTCAGCTTCATTTCATCTCCTAAGCGGAAGCGGAATTTGAGACCAGCTCTATTTATGAATCTAAATCAGAGGTTTCAAATGGGGAGGCGCGCCTCCTAGGGAGGCGTTGACTCGTGTCAAAGGAGGCGCGAAAAGTATTTCAGAAACATTTTTTAGAAAATTATATCTATGTAAAAAACGTGACTATATTCCGATAATAAGAGTTATTAATTTTAAAATTATATTTTTTCAAAAATTTATTTAATTTATTAGACAATTAAATAATTTTAACACATGAATAAATTCTTGAGTGGTTGCAAAAGAAAATTCACGAATAATAAAGATTTTGACGATGGTTCAAAAAATCAAAATGATTGGAATATAATCAATACCACTCCAAAGACAAGAAAATACTTTCCTCTTACTTTTGAGGATTCACACGTATCGTTGATTCTATGGAAAAACCCCTCTGTTTGCTTTGCCTCAAAACACTTGCAGCAGATAGTTGAGGCCATGCAAATTAAGAAGACATTTTGAAACGATGCATTCTGAACATGTCCATAAGTCTGAAGAATTTTTTAAAAGAAAATTAGAAGAGTTTGATAACAACGAAATCGTTAAAAAAAACTTGTTTCTGTCTCTTCAAATGCTTACTAGCATCGTACAAAGTTTCTTACAGGATTGCAATGCAAGAAACCGCACAATATCGAGAAACTCTAGTTTTGCCAGCAGCTATCGATATGGTTGAAGCAATGTTGGCGAATCCTATGCAAAACAATTACAGCAAATACCGCGCTGATAACACAGTCGCTAGAAGAATTGATGACATATCTGAAGATCTTTGTGATCAGTTGGTTTCTCGACTACGTAACTGTAAATTTGCTATACAAGTTGATGAGGGAGCTGACATAATAAAAATGCACATTTAATTGCATATGTCAGATATTCTGAAGAAAGTACAATAATAGAAGATCTATTATTCTGCAAACCATTTCCTGGAAGAGCACGGCCAATGAAATTTTTAATATAATTGATACTTTTTTTGAAGAAAATAACATAGAATGGATCAATTGTGTTGGACTTTGTACAGACGGAGCACAGTCAATGTCAGGAAAATAATCTGGTCTTCAAGCTTGTAAAAAGATAATCAATTTGCATTGACAACTTTTGAAAAAGAAAAATTGATAGAATTGTCATGCGATACATTATTGAAACAAAAATTTGAGAGAGAACGCTAATTTCTTTTTGGTTGAATGTAAGAAGGAATATGAAATTTTGTCGAATAAGCAATGAAAGTTTTGTTGCCATTTGCTACTTCATATTTATGCGAAACTGGATTTTCTGCACTAGCTGCAATTAATCTAAATATCGAACTCGTTTAGTAGTGACTAATGAGCAAGAGTAGCACTCTCTGCGATGACACCAAGATTTGAAAAACTTTGCGCCAAGATGGAAAAAAATTATCTCATTAACTTTTTGTTTTAAAAAATTGTTTTTGATAAAATAATATTGTATTATATTATGGAATATAAAGGGAGGCGCAAGATTGTACTTTTCTCTAAGGGAGGCGCGTAAAAAAAGTTGGAAACCTCTGATCTAAATGATTCAGATAGCTTCCTCATTCTGAACGTTTTAAAACGACTCATTCTATCTGGAATTCCAATTTCTGTATTTTCTTTTATAAAAATATGAGAATTTCTTTAGTTAGTCGCACTGAAATTCATCTTAAAAAACATTATACTTAATTTTTACTTAATAGCTGTCTTTAATTTTATTATCTGAGATTGAACCGTATCTGATCAAGAGTACGATTCTTCTTCTGATCTGTTTGTGGAGATGGCATGCAGTGGTAAGGAAAGATTCAGATTAGAGTTAGGGTTAGGAAAAGAAAGAAGAGTGGATACCAACGGTTTGGAATAAAAAGCCATTTAATTAGATTACTTAACTTTCTTGTTTCTTTATTCTCTTAGATTACTTACTTTAGTATAAAACTATCTATATCCACTGTAAAAATAATTTAATTTCTGAATATATATTTTAACAGCAAAATTAAATCTTTTTAATTTATTATTGAATTATTAAAAATAATAAACGTGTATTTTTGAACGTGACGATGTCTGATGTATCACCATAACTATTATAATTTCTAATATAACAGATATCATCGAATATTGCATGGGCGATTGTAAAAAATAACTCTTGCTTTCTTGCCAGAAGCAATGGATATACATTTTCCAGAGTATATCACTATAAAAATGATTTTCATAGGAAAGAAATAATCCCACAGCCAGAAATACTTACAGAAATAATGGTTTGATCCACAAAAATGTTGCTGGAACTCAACTAGATGACAAATCTATAACTCTAGATACTGGTCTTGGTTATCCTGGTTTAATTATAGGCGAAAAACAACTGAAATTTCCATTAGGAGAGCGAAGGATGTGCCGAAAAGTAAAAAAGTTGCTCAAAAATTCTCGACCTGACATGATTTATGTTTATTTTTATGTTAACTGTAGACCTCTCGTAAACGTATATCTGCTCTCCATTTGATCCACAGTCGACAGGCACGTAAACCTGTGGTATAGTTCTGTTTGATTAATTTCGTGCTTTTTGGTTTAAATCTAATTTCTCTTAATTGACAATATTCTAGCGAAGATTTATCTAAATTATTAATTTGAGTATCCTAGGATTGCCGGCGAATTAATTTGAGACCGGAGATTAGGTATGAGCAAGTTCTGGCTACAATGAGGTGATGTGGCATCTCTTTCGGCGCTGACTAGTTCTTCTTTCCTCTTTTCAAATGTTAGGTATAATGATCTTTATCAAGAATTTATCAAACGAAAGAAACGCAGATACTGGATTAAGCTTGGATTCTTTTATTTCAGTATTTTTGTTAGCGCATATTATGGTTAGGATAAAATATTTTATGAGTTGAATTCGAAAGAAATTATTAACGAGTTCAGACCAGTGTAATGGTATTTTTTTGTATTTCTTAGGGCCTCAACATAATCAAAAACAAAGCATGGTTAGTAAGTCAAAAATTCTTCTGGTGAGACGTGACTTGTTCTGACGCATTCTCGAGAACTAACTTGGACGTTGCCTCGTTGACCGATGCCTGCTGCTTCATTCCCCTGACTTTCGAGACCAGTGAGATAATTGTACCTAAAGCGCTCAAACTACTCCAAGAGTTTGGTTCAGCCATCTCTAGGAGGTCGTGAAACGAGCTGGCTTTTTCAACGGATATCGTTTGCAATATTACGTGAGAATTGCCTGTCCATCCGCTCGGCGACTAATTTAAATTAGCGAACAGTTCTTTCATGTTCTTTTTATTACAGCATAAAACTTGGTCGTTTTAGAACCATGTCCTTGACGAAAAAACCAAAATTCAATTAAATAACTAAAATTCATGGTCTTATTTAACTGTAATTAAAGATGACTTCCATCCAAGTTAGATTCTTTAGAATATATAGTTAAGAGATGGAAGGTCTAAACCACGTCTGTAATTTATTTTAAAAAATAAAACATTGAATCAAATTAAATTTGTGTGCTGTTTAACATAAAAAAATTTTAACAATGACCAGGCACAGCGTCTATCGAAAATGTCCTTTTGAAGCCACTCTTATTAAAAGTTAAGCCATTTTAAATTAATTTAAAACGTTATTCATTTTAGTTAACTAATTAAAATATCTGGTGTCTGTTCCTTGATTTGTTTGTTACGCATTCTTGCCAATAATCTCTTCTCCCGCTCATATTCCTTCATCCTCAATATATAGCTGAACTATCATCACGAATAACCAAACTCTTTATTTTTGCATGTGTCATAAACATGCTTAGCATGCACACACATATTAAGAAAGGGCATATGCTCAGACTGACATTTCAACAATGAAATGTAATCGTGAGCACAGTAGTCACGTTTATCCAAAGGTACTCCTGCTTGAGACATCTCTTCGAATGTAGCCTTCATCACTACAAATTTATTATTAAATAATTAACCTCGTTGTTCTCGTTCGCCTTTAAAGCCAAAGTGAGAATCGAAAGTTGGATCCTTGTTAAAATTTGGAGTACGTCCTGGAATGTAAATGTCTATTTTATTTCCCATTGAACTTATATTTTGAAATAAATTATTCAGACACACAGAGAAAGTTGAAATTAAAATTGATTTACTATTAACAATTGATTAAATTAAATAATATAAATAAATGAATTATTAAAAATCAGTATTTTGTTGAAAATAAAGTAAAAGAATAATTTTGATATTGAGGAGTAATTTTTTAATAATTTTAAATATTTAATTCTGTAAATTTAAGAAATCATTAATTTTATTCTTTAATTTTAATAAAATTATGATTCAGCTTTTCCTAATTTCCAGGGAGACACATATCTCGGTTTATTAGGAAACTAACAAATTTTAATAAACAAGTAAAATACTATTTCCCACATGTTTTGGGCATGGAAGAAGACAAATATTTAACCTCAGTGCCTCCAGAACCTCCGCAAGTTGACGATCTTACAGGAATATCATGTTTGCCAGTTTTCCAATTACTCGACGAAGTTGTTTTTATTTATTGACATTAGCTTTATCTAAACGGAAAAATGACATCCACACAAGCTGCTAAACTAAAATCAAAATATTCAAAACTCAAAGATATTTTAGAAGCGTATTCGTCAAATTATTTATATATAGGTCACGTAATAACGAGGCACGTATTCTAAACTGTATTCGTCGCTACAACGATAAAATTGAACAGAATATCGCGCAATTAGACAAATATGAAGATTTTCCTAACGTAGTCAACACAGAAAGCCTTCAACTTCGTAAACAACTTTTATCGTTTCAAAATAAAACACAAATAATTAACGAATCTGTCTATGAAGTTGAATATAAAATGAAATCGTGATTGATAAAATTTTTAATTTTTTAGATTAGAGGAAGAAAAAAAGATTTTATTAAGAGAAATAGAAAGGTCTCCTAAACCTCATGTATTTATAATTCCAAATGATTTAGGAATTGGAAAGGATGATAAAAGATCTCAAAAAAGAATGTGAAAATACAGAAACTGAGATTTTGGACAAAAGAAATGAAATTGTCGCAATAAATGAAATTATTTCAAATCAAAAAGATATAAATGCAGAAATGACTAAAGAAATACAAAGAACAACAAATCAAAAAGAAAACTTAATCGTTGATTATTGAAATAATAAAAAGTAGATCAATATAGTAGATCTGAAAACGGATATTGGAAATGTAACCAAAGACGTTGAAAAGTTAAAAAGAGAAATTTCGTTTAAAATTTAATTTCTCAAAATCTATTAGAAATAAAAATGATTTGGCAGAAGCTAGTACAGACCAGCTAAACCAAATTATTGGAGAATACAAATTTTTGAAAAATAAATTAAATGATATTGACGAAGAAAGGACAAATTTAGAAACTGCTATAGAACGCCAGAAAGCTATTCTTGAGACACATCATCTCAGCTTTAATTCTGCTCAAAAGAAAATAGAATACATCGAGCAAGAAATTGAAGAACAAAAAGATTCCGAGTTTAACATTTTTTAATTAAATTGCAACAGACAGGAACTTAAACATCGAATAAAAGAAATAACTGATAATATACACAGGATTACTAACAAAATATCAGAGGAAGAGGCCGTTTTTATAAAATCCAATAAAGAACTGAAAAGAACAAACATCGAAGTCCGAACAGCTAAAGATAAATTTGAAAATCTGCTGAAACTTTATGAAAGAGCAAAAGAAAATGTTTTAATAAAAATATTATTCAATAGCACTTTGAAGTCCATCAAAATGATTCGTTTTTCAATAAACGTAAGCAAATTATAGAACAGGAATGTGAATACACTCGTAATTTAATTACAGATAAAGTAAACACGTGTTATAATCAAAAATAACAGAATTACGTTGTTTCAACTGAAGAAATTCGATTAAACAATATTATTAACCAGATTGATGTGCTCCTCAATGTTGAAAATGGTCTCAAGGTAGAAGTTGTCGAATTAGCAAGACTCGCTACAATTAACGTAAAAATCAAAAATCAATAATTTAGGACTCTGAAAGAGAAGTAAAAGCAAAAGATTTTTTAAAATCTGAACACAGATATAAACAGATTATAGAGGAAAATAGAACGAAACAATTTCTACTCGAAGACACGAGAAGAAAAAATGTACAAATTAAAAATAAGTAAAAACTCAAGTTCTAATCATATAGTTTAAAAGCATTTTCGAAAGTATATGAGGCAGTAGAAAGTGAACGAAATAAATGCGTCGGATTAATCCAAAATGTTACACAGAAAGTACTGGAAATGAGAGATAAAATTGAAATAATGGACAACGAATTAGGAATTATGCGTACAACATTCTCTCAACAAGAAAAGTACTAATTACTGATAATTAAAGGAATTTACAAAAACTTAAAGTTAAATCAAATACAAATATAACAATTCGAGATGCAATAAGAACAGAAATCTGGAAACTTACAAAAGCAATTATATCACTAGACGATATAAAACTTGAAAAGCAGACTAATTTAAATAAACTGAACAAAGAAATAAACAACATTGAAACGCAACTGGTTGAAATTCGCAGGAGCTATGAAAAAATTGTCCGACAAAGAAACGAAAAGTTGACTATTTAAATTTAAAATTAACAGAGGAGTGACTTTGATTGAAAGAAATGAAGAGTTGTGTATTTTTCAAGAAAAGTTTAACATTCAAGGCTTAATAGACTGTGATTACAATTTTAGATCTTGTCCTTATTAACGCATGCAAAAACTATTCACAACTTACAAATGATATTAATTATCTCAGAATTTTGGCTAGAAACGAAGCGAGGAATTTGGAAATTTTACGACAAAAAGATCCAGAAAAAAAGAAATTAGAAAAGCAAAAAGAAATTCTCAATCTTCAAGTATAAAATTAATGTTAATTTCTAGATCTGCGAAACTCAAAAATACGTAGAGAAAATGAATTTAGCACATGAAAATCTTGATGACCCCAAGAGAACTCGAATGATAAAGGGACCTCCTTTTGAGAGTCTTACAAAACAAATTCAAGTAGAAATTATTTATTTTAATGATAAAATAGTTAGAAAACCAGCTAATGATCAAAGAGGAAATTGTCCTTGAAAAGAATATGATTTTAGAACGACTAGAAGAATATACAAATCAGGTGGCATCTACCGTTGAAAAAAGTAAAGGAACAGCTCTTGAACTGGCTAAAACAGTAAATATACTAATGTTTATTATTTTAAGATAAATAAATTTAAACATGATTTAACCAAAAAGACTCGTAAACTAATGGCTACAGTTTCTGAGCTTGCAATGAATAAGGCAAAAGCAGTAACTATGCGTCAAGAAATAATTGAACGTGAATTGGAATTGGATCAATGTAATCAACATTTAGAGCAAGTAGAGTTTTATTATATTTAACAACTAGGGACTTCCTCCGTCGAATGAAATTGAGGTAGAAAGACTGAAAGCAAAAGAAAGACAGTCAAGATTTCTGAAAGAAAGATTAGAAAAGCAATTAGTATCAATTATTTGGCCAAATTTGTAGATTGATATGGACGAACAAAATCATATTCTTCCTGATGGAACCTATACTAGTGCAGTGCAAAGACCGAATGCATATATTCCTAATAGTCAAGAAGAAATACCGGTACCTAAACCATTTGGCTCCCATGCTCCGTTCAAACCTTCTGAAAAAAGCGGACAAATGCGATTTTATCGTAAACCTGCTTCTAAACAAATTGAAATATGACCGAGATTTGTCTTAAAACATTATGATTAATTTTTAATAAATAACTGACTTTAATTTTATTATCTGGGAATGGAAGGAGAATATCTGATAAAGAGTACGCTGCAACTTCGACTAATTTTGGCACTGGCGTGTTTTTGAAAAATTCTATTGAATGTTGACAGAAATATAATGGCTAACTTTGAGATAAATTATAGGAGGGAAAAAGAAAGATTACCTACGATTTAGATTGAAATTTTTAATACACCTAACATACATTTGCGATGCTATAGATTATGTTCCACTTTCGCGATGTCATTGATCATGACAAAGGTTGTGTCAGCCACACAATTTTCAAGATTAAGAGAAAAAAGAAAGGCGGGGAGCTGAGTTGTTGAGAATTTGTTGGCAACTTTCTGGTCCGTGGTTCGACTCCCGGTGGCTATTTGCACTAGAACAGGGGTGCGCAAGCTTTTTGGGTTTGCGGCCGCATAGCATGTTTTTTTCCTTTTCTTCCACGGCCGCACATTTTCTGCATTATTTTTTTGATATTAATATAGTAATTTTTTTAATTATTAAAAGTGCCCGCATAAGTTGCCCATTGTCATCGAGACCGAATGAGTTCTTGGACAGGAAATGCTTTCGTTCATCAGGGACATCATATTATTAAAATAAATAATTATTTCATGGACAAAAGATAAGAAAGAAGGAAAATTAATAAAAGAAATGTATTATACAAGTTATTCTAATGACGGCCAGGATCTTTGGTATTTTTTGCGAGCTTATTGAAATGCACTGGTAGGGTAGATATCATTATGCGCAAACATGACTCTAAGTTTGCATCCGTTATCCGAGATCTATATTGACTTTTTAAATATTTCATTTTGGAAAATGTAGACTCACATAAATATGTGCATCCGAATAAAACGAGAATAATTTCTTGCCATTTCACGTAAATTTGGATAATCTGTCGCTGATTAAATCATTGCAAAATTAAATCATTTTTTAATTTCATTAATTCAATTTGAAATTCCAATGGCGCATTCTCAATCGAAACAGTATGTGGTGCTGCAGTTAATTGAAGTTTTAGTTCAATTTTTTTTAATTCGTTAAATCGCTCTTCAAATTGTTTCAAAATATAATCGAATATAGTATTAAATGTATTTGGTGTAAGATCGTCATAATTAATTATTTTGTCATCAATGAGATTTTTGACTTTTTGAAAATAAAATAATTCATTTTTTTCTATGTGAATCTTCAGTAGGCGGCATGTATCCATAAAATCGTTAATTTTTTTTATACATTCGACAAATTGTTTGGTCCTTACCTTGCAAAGATATATTCAAATTATTGATATATGGACTTGACAACTAGGTGGTCTAAATGTCTTTGAAAATGTTGTTTAGCATTGTCCCGTTTTATAGTTTTCACAATCTCATGGCACAATAAGCATTGCATGCTATTGTTGTCTGTTTCGACTACGAAGTATTCACTTTCCCAGTTGATATTAAATTTTCTTTTTTCGTCATTCAAAGCACGTCGTCTTTTAACAGGTAATGACATAAATAAATTAAGCCGTTTATGATAATTACTTTTAATAAAGGTTAACCATTATATAAAAATAGAATTTTATTTAATATGAATATTTTTAATTATTATTTAGGGTTTTTCTTGATTAATTAACACTATGAGCATTATATTTAAGATTAGTTGCTTGATGACCTAATTGTGCCCGCGGCCGCACTTGCGCACCCCTGCACTAGAAGCTCCGATTGTGTTTGACGAGTAACGCCGTCATAGACATCTCATTACACAATGACTCTAAAATTATGAAACGGATATCAGAATTCAAAAAATGCATTTAACATATTTTCATATTAAAAATAATGTGAAATTTATTCTGCGGTAAACTAACGCATTAGAAAATAGATTTAAGTAATTTCACATAGCTGTAAATAAAAATGGAACTTTTTAAACTACAGCTGATGGCCGCAATATTCTGCATAACAGGAGTTTTTTATTTCATTCCATACCTAATGAAAATTTTAAAACTTGGGAAAAAATTTAAATTCCCGAAATCTGCTGAAAAATACTTTTCTTTCTTTGTCGAGGGTTTAATGATCGGCTTAATATTTTGTGAACTTGTTCCTGAGTCGCAAAAAGAATTTTATAAAATAACTGAAATCGATCAGAGTTTTGAAGAATTGAAAAAGTTTAACATTGTTCCTATAATATTCATTTTTACAATATTTTCAGCCGTTTTGGTAAATGGAATTATTAAATGGATTTTGAATAAAAAGTCCATTAAGAACAATATAGCATGCGAATTAAATTTTGAAATTGAATCAAAAGAAGATAAGTTGTCAAACAATGAAAATTTAGCAGATTTTATTCCATTTATCATAGCATTATTTTTACATTCAATCGTGGATGGGGTTTTGATTGGCATAACTCCAAATTCCAGTTCATTTCTTTCAATTTTTGTGCCAATTCTTGGACATCGTATTTTTGTTTCCGTAACAGTCGGCGGAAAAGCTGTTCGATTAACAAAAATAGCAA
This sequence comes from Octopus sinensis, assembly GCF_006345805.1. Classification (NCBI taxonomy): domain Eukaryota; kingdom Metazoa; phylum Mollusca; class Cephalopoda; order Octopoda; family Octopodidae; genus Octopus; species Octopus sinensis. The sequence goes on along the minus strand of NW_021833558.1, from coordinate 5,424 downwards.
AAATTTATCACTTATTTTTTGCAATAATTTTTATTGGTGCTCCTCTCTTCGGAATTTTTTGCGGTTCTCTAATTACTGGAAATTTATCTATGATAAATTCTTCTATCGCTACAATCGTTATTAATACAATTGCAGCAGGAATACTATTTGAAGTTATTTTCTTTCGCTGGATCCAATCAAGCGACATTAACAGTGACGACCTTTGTAAAAAGTGTGTTGCTGTCGGTCTTACTTTTTTGGGTTGCCTAATCATGTTAGCTTTGGGAATAGTCGAGGAGGTTATAGAGTGATTTTGGTAATATCTAAACAAATATTTTAATATTAAAAATTAATTTAATGTTTTCAATTTGAATTACGATTGATAAATTAGATTTTACGCAACAAAGGGAATGTAACTTATACAATCTCAGATTAGTAAATGATATCGATATTTTTATTTCGAAATTTTACAATTTTCTTATGTTCAAATTAAAAAAACTCTAAAAAATGATAAATTATATTGTTGAAGATTCTCGATCTTGTTAAATTTTTTTTCATTAAAGATTTTTATTTAAAACGATATAGATTGTCTCCTAAAACGATATCGATATCTAAAACGATAACGATTTGTGTTCTGTCCGATTGTGGTCGAGACAACTGGAGGAATAAGTGGGAAATCGCTTCGCTTCCTAAAGAAGCTTGGACGCTTAGCCACATTAAAAAGCCACGACACACGTGAGACCCGGTGGCTTCTCCAGTTGATCTCCGTTGCTATCGTGAGAGGCAACGCAACGTCAATTATGTTGGCGGGGTCCACTTCGGACCGGTTAAATTTTCTTAATTAATTTTGAAATGTCTCCTAAAATAAAACCAAACTTTAATGTTAAAAAATGCTGACAAGTTTTGGTTAGATTCCACATTGTGGTTTTCATATAATAAATTGCTAAAAACTAATTTTTTCAAAACAATTAACTTTGAAAAAGTTCTAATTACATTTTTAATAGTAATTACCTGCATCTATGCGGCAAATATAAGATAAGAAGTCTAAAAAATTAAAAACCTATTCAGTTCAATCTGTTACCACCAAGGACTTTGTGGAAATGCGAATTGAGACAAACTTTCCGACGGATAATGCTATTTCAGATAACAAACCCGACATATTTGTTCACAAAAAATCGAGCAACACAATTAAACTTATCAAGGTGAGGATCACTTCACAAAATTGTCTCAAACTTCAAGAACCATCTGGAGGCGCACAGAGTGGAAGACATGGTGAAGACATATATCCAGACAATGGTGTTGCGGAAGACCTTAGAGAGCATGCAAGCCAGACGAGAAGCGGGTTATCGATGTTTGTTGAGGAGGTAGTCCCTGAATTCAGACTCCGCGTTGACATGAATCTGCCCATCCGTGCACTGAACGTGGGCCATAAAAGGATGAGGTTGATACAACAAAATAGAACAAATTACGAATACAAAAACTAAAAATAACTTTATGATTTTTAAATTAAAATCCTAACAAAGACAAGGGAAATCAATAAAAGTTCAAATTCAAAACTTATTAACCAGCCATTAAGTCTAGAACCTCATTAATATATTGAAGATATTAGTAAGTTTCATAGTTTAAAATTTTTGAAATGCTGTTATCATAAGTATTTAAATGGACATTTTTTATAGGAATAGCATATTCTCGATTGTCCGATATTTTGTTTATTGAAATTGTATTCTTATGAGAGGCACGGAGAGTCTAGTTTTTATGGTTCCTTGGTATCGGATTTTTAAATAAGGGAAGCATGGCTCTGAATCGTCCTAAGGCTTTATACCATTCTTCTCACGGGTAACTATAGCTATCGAAATACTATATTGATAAAATGGGTATGATGTGTGTTATTCTTTGCATAAATAATATAAATCAACCATAGAAATTAAATCATTCGATTTAAAACCAATTATTTTAAAAATTCCAAATCTGGAAAAATCGAACAATTTGAATTATTCTTTTGAATATAATAAAAAATGAATGCAATAAGTAAAAATATTGCTAATTAATTATGGCTTTATTTTCGATCAATTAAAAAAATAATCAAATTGCTCTGTCAATAATTTGTCCAACTCTACATTAAAAGTTCAAAAAATATTATTCGTAAATAATGGTCTATTTTTTAGCCTAAAATTACCGATTACATGACACATTCTTGATTAAAAAATTTTTTTGTTAAATGAATTTAATAAATGCTCAATTTCATTTCGTTAAATAAATAGGTTATTGCTCAGTTAAGTTTAGTAAAATTATTAGAGAAGTTAACTAAATTAGATGAGTCACCGAGCGGATGGACAGGGAATTTCCACGTAATATCGCGAACGATATCCGCTGAAAAAGCCAGCTCGTTTCACGACTGTGGTGACTTCTCCTCGAGATGATTAAGCCAATCTCTGAGAGGAGTTTGAGGGCTTTGGGTCCAATTATCCCACTGGTCTCGAAAGCCAGAGGAATGAGCAGCAGGTATCGGTCAAAGAGCCATATTTTGCAGTTTTCCTAGATTCGACAAAAGCAGATGCAGAACCAGGACGAGAAGCGGAGTCAACCAACGATGAGGAAAATGAGTCTATGCAGGTAGCATCCCACACGAGTGCCATTCCCTCCCTGAACGGGAATAAAGTCGGGGCGATATTGTAATAATTTTTGAAAATCACTAAATCAGTTCTAAATATTTTTGTGCAGAAAACTACGTAAAAAATAATGAGAGAATGATTTTTATTACATCAAGTAAACATTAAAATTATTTAACTTTCAATTTTTTTTCATTGCACATATCAGTCAAAATCTAAACTTTACAGTTCAAAATACAAAAACTTGAATTTTGTATTTATAAGCCGCTTCTATAAGTCGAAGTTTTTCAGATGCGACCTCTATAGTATCTAAACTAGTATTGCTAGAGGACATCAATTCACCCCCGCCTTCAAAAATAGTTTTTTTGATTATTGGAATAGACTTTGAATCAGGTATTAAATAAGCTTCGGTCTTAATAAATTAACTTCCTTAAAAAAAAAAATAAAAAAAAAAAAATAAAATAAGCTACTTTATTTTTCGATGTAAAGGAGATCAGATTTGATGAACTTGTATCTGCAATATATGTTTTTCCAACTCCCGACGTTTCTTCAATTGACGAATCTAGCTAAAAATAATATTCATTTTTTACATTTAATTCTTCAGCGTTGAATTCAGTTAGATTATCCATAGAACCATACGACAACAAGAGAGAATAACCCGCTATATTAATTTATTTAAAACGTAATCATTTATATATTTAACTAGAAAAAAATCATGATTAAAAAATTTTTTTAATATTAGATTATAAATAATTGCTTCATTAGCTTATCAAGAACGAAAGCTTGCTAATTGACTGGATGCATTTAAATTACATTTCGAAAATGTGTATTTATTTTATTATTCTTGGATCGTAGATATCCTTTCCCGATTAAAACTATTAGATCGATTTTTTTATTTGTGATAATTTTTCTTGAAAGGGTTTTCTTTGTTGTTACTACCTAAAATATGCATTTTTTTCTGATATTTAATAAATTCGAATTTCAGAATGAGTACTATTAGGATAAAATTGATTTAAACGCGTTTTTTCATTTCTAGATCTTCAGTTAATAGAATTTTATTCTCTTACCATTTTTGAGTTTTTTGAAAAAATGTTTCAGCCTTCAAAATGTAATTTTTTTATAAAATACAAATAACTCTGGTTTCGGTTTCTTTAAATCAACTTCCATTTTTAAAATTTTCTATAAATGTTCGATCAGTCACATAGTAAGTGAATTTGTATTCATTTATTGATTAATTAATCTTCATTCATATGGATTTTTCAATTAAATTTATTCTTTTTTACTACAAACTACGCTTCCAATTTTTTTGGAAGAATAAATAAGCTTCTGAAATTTTTGTAGGTTAAAAATTTTTGGTACATAACATCGAGTTAATCAATTATTGTTATAAAATTAAATTATAATTCATCCAAGTTAATTCTTTGATTGAGAGGACGAGCGAATAGACAGGCAGTTTCCGCGCAATATCGCAAGCGAAATGCGCTGAAAAAGCCAGCTAGACTCACGTCTCTCGTGACTCTTCCTCGAGATCATCAAGCCGATCTCCGAAAGGAACTCCAGGGCTTTTGGGGCGATTATCCCACTCGCCTCGAAAGCCAGGGGGACAAAAAGGCAGGTGAGTAATATTTTCCCATTCTTCATAGCAAATTGTTCTCAATTCTTGAATATTTTTCGGTTTCCTTAATCCAACTTTCATTTTTAAAAATTTTCATAAATATTCGATTGGATTGAGGTCTGGTGATTGACATGGCCATTCCAAAACATTTATTTTGTTCCTTAGTGTCCATTCGACAATCATTTTTGACTTATTTTTTGGGTCTTTGTCATTCTAGAATGTCCATTGTTGTGTTAAATTTAATTTAGGGACCGAACGAAACAAGCATTCTTCTATGATTTTGCAATATTTGAGCAAATTCATTATTCCGTCTAATAAAATTAATTCACCGACGCCTATTGATGAAAAACAACCCCACAGCATGATACTTCCTCCTCCGTGTTTTATGGTGGATATGATGTTTTTTTGGTTATACGCCTATCGGATTTACGCCAAATTGAACACGTGTAGTTCAGTCCGTAAAGTTATATTTTTGATTCATCCGACTAAAAAGATAAGCTTTCCATGACTTATTTGCCCCACTGTATAAATACCTTCATTACAGCAAATTTATTCATTAAACTGTTTGCACTTAATGCGCTTTTAATTTTCTTTCGTTTAAGAATGAATGAGAATTCAGAAATTCTTCAATTCCTTTATGTATTCTGATCGCACATGGTTAACTGTTTTCTTGCATCGCGTACAAAAATTTCTAAAGATAAAACTGCATGAACCTTTCCACGTGGGATTTGTAAACATTCACAAATCATTTCGACAATTTTTAAAAACTTCTTAAGTTTTCAGTATTTTACAAGGCTAACTTTCTTTTAATTGATTTGACCAAGTAACACCATATTCTTTAATTCCCGAAACAGTTTATAATCTAAGAGTATCGGAAAATTCAGAGAAAATTTGTATCTTTTGACCTAAGTAAGTTTTATTATAACGTTTCGGACTAAGGAATAGCAGAAACACTCTTGCATGTAATATCATGTTTTTATGTCAAATAATAGTCCTTAGATCAATTTTTCTTCAATAGAGATTCTAAGCCTCGTTCAAAGTGTCACATAAAACTTACAAGCAAATCATTTTGTCAAACCATATTTAGTTTTTTCTATCTAAATTTAGTTTGTAAAACGGTTGCTATAAAATTCAAAATCTGACCAAAAATTAAAAGAAATTTTTTAAATTAAAAAAAGACATCCTAGTCATAAAATTTTCAAGTGTATATTCATTTTCAGA
>NW_021833557.1:27500-28605 GCF_006345805.1 Octopus sinensis | reverse complement strand
CACATAAATATGCATGTATATGTATTTATTTATATATACATACACACATACATATATATATATATTGTGTGTGTATATATATATGTGTGTATATACAATTATTTCATATATATATTGTGTATACATTCTATATATACATATTTATATTTTGTGTATATATATATATATATATTATGCATGCATATGTATTTATATATATCTATATTTATCTATCTATCTATCTATATATCTATCTATCTATGTATCTATCGATATATATATAATATATATATATATATATATATAATATATATTATATATAATATATATATAACACCGATAGATAGATAGATATATATACATTCTATGCATGTATGTATATATATATATATAAGTATTGACATGATCCAGAGACAAGCCAGGACAAGCTATCAAGTGCCAATGTGGGTCACAGTCTGAATGTGGGGGTATTATGGTCCCATGCGCAATCTGTTTTGTCTGGGGAGGGTCATTCTCTTTTAGTACCTTATTATTTAACACACTCACCGGTAAAATTTCCACTCATTTCTTATTTTTATTGTCCTAAAATTTTCGTTGCGTCTTGCAACCTTTTCAATAGTTTTGACTCTGTCCCTTATTTACACTACGTTCCCTTTTGCTTGTTTGTGCGCATGTGTGTGGGTCAGAGTGTGTGTGGGTCAGTGTGTGTGTGTGTATGTGTGTGTGTGTGTGCCTATACATGTACGTATGTATGTATGTGTGTGCATCTGTATGTACGTATCCTGCATATTTATGTGCTTGCCCGTCCGTGTTTGTGGATTTTCTATGTATGCGTGTGTGAGCGTGTGTTTGTATATGTATGCACCTCTGTCTCCTTGTGTGTGCATATCTTGTGTGTGTGTGTGTGTGTGTGTGTTATGTAACGATGTACCATATTTGTATGTATGGATGTGCATCTTTATATGTGTGGATCCATGTCTCCATATGTGTCTGTTCTTGTAACCTATGTACCTATCCGTCTGAAATGGTTTTTAAAGAAATATTTCCAGAGTTTTCAAATGCAAAGAACACTTTCCCCTTTTCTCTGCGACTCTGTCTCTCTTTTTTGAACTGTTGTGGGTTGTAG
>NW_021833557.1:0-22500 GCF_006345805.1 Octopus sinensis | reverse complement strand
TGAGAAAATTCCATAGTTTGTAAGATATTTGTTGTTTTTTTCTTCAATTTCTGCAATTTCAACCAATCAATGACGTCTGTTGAGGTAAAAAAAAACATTCTGTGTCGTATGAATATGTCCCTCGTTTAAGAAACAGATTGGATTTATTTACATTTGTGAAGAAAAAAAGATACCCTTCCCCCACCCTAATCCTAACCCTGAAAGAGATTGAAATGCAATAGATCGATACTATTATGAAATTGTCACCCATATTTATGATCCTAGTATCGATCTATTGCATTTCAATCTGTTTTAAGGTTAGGGGTGGGGGGAAGGGTATCTTTTTTTCTTCACAAATGTAAATAAACCCAATCTGTTTCTTAAACGAGGGACATATTCATACGGCACAGAATGTTTTCACTTCAATAGACGTCATTGATTGGTCGAAATTGCAGAAATTGAAGGAAAAAAAACCAACAAATATCTTACAAACCATAGAATTTTCTCAATAAAGCCAAGAGAAAAAGATGTTTTATAAACACATTCTACCAGTATACGAAGTTTAAAAGTGTTTAGTTACCTAGAAATTATGTTAATCATCTGCCGGTCAAACAGAAACAATCCCAAAATTCTTATATATATATATATGTGTAGGCGCAGTTGTGGCTGTGTGGTAAGTAGCTTGCTAACCAACCACATGGTTCTGGGTTCAGTCCCACTGCGTGGCATCTTGGGCAAGTGACTTCTGCTATAGCCCTGGGCCGACCAAAGCCTTGTGAGTGGATTTGGTAGACGGAAACTGAAAGAAGCCTGTCGTATAGATATATATGTATATATATGTGTGTGTGTTTGTGTGTCTGTGTTTGTCCCCCTAACATTGCTTGACAACCGATGCTGGTGTGTTTATGTCCCCATAACTTAGCGGTTCGGCAGAAGAAACCGATAAAATAAGTACTGGGCTTACAAAGATAAGTCCCGGGATCGATTTGCTCGACTAAAGGCAGTGCTCCAGCATGGCCGCAGTCAAAATGACTGAAACAAGTAAAAAAAAAAAAGATATATATATTACTCTTTTACTTGTTTCAGTCATTTGACTGCGGCCATGCTGCAGCACCGCCTTTAGTCGAGCAACTCAACCCCGGGACTTATTCTTTTGCAAGCCCAGCACTTATTCTATCGGTCTCTTTTGCAGAACCGCTAAGTAACGGGGACGTAAACACACCAGCATCGGTTGTCAAGCGATGCTAAGGGGACAAACACAGACACACAAACACACACACATATATATATATACGACAGGCTTCTTTCAGTTTCCGTCTAGCAAATCCACTCACAAGGCTTTGGTCGGCCTGAGGCTATAGTAGAAGACACTTGCCCAAGATGCCACGCGGTGGGGCTGAACCCGGAATCACGTGGTTGGTAAGCAAGCTACTTACCACACAGCCACTCCTGCGCCTATATATATATATATATATATATACACACACACACATTGTTTCTCTGTAAATAACTGTTTTGATTTTTCTCTTCCTTCTTCCTCTCCCTTCTCCCCCTCTTTCTCGTCATCCATTCCTCTGTCATCACGCCGCACCCAGGTGCTTCACGTGATGACAAAGATGATCCAGAATGCCGACGAAGTGATGACGCCTGACACCAAGCAACCAGTACCCGCCGAGGCGGGGACGGTGGAAGCCACGGCCGCTGGGACAGAATTGGACACGAATCAACACACTGGCTACGACGATGATGGTGATGATTATTTTGATATTGATGATGATGATGGCGACGATACACGTAACCATGGAAGCGATTCTGAAATCGATGTAAGTTTCAAGTTTATTCATTCAAATTTTTTCCCTCTTGCGTGGCTCAGTGGTTAGGAGTGTTGGACTCGTGATAGTAAGATTGTGGTTTCAATTCCTGGACCGGGCGATGCATTATGTTCTTGAGCAAGTCGCTTCATTTCACGTTGCTCCAGTCCACTCAGCTGGCAAAAATGAGTAATCCTGCTACGAACCGGCGCCCCGTCCAGGTGGGGAATTTCTATGCTACTGAAACTGGGAATCCAGTCCTTATGAGCTTGGCATGGTTCGAGAAGGTACTTAACATCTAAATATTCTTCCTAAACTGGTAAAGCCCAACTTTTAATTTACCTCTTGTTACACACTCACCTGTACAAATGGGATCTTTTCGGTTTGAACGGCAGTTTTTTCTAGCAGTGTCATATGAAATTGTCACCCATAATTATGACCCTAGAATCGATCTATTGCATTTCAATCTATTTTAGGGTTAGGGTTAGGGGTGGAGGGAAGGGTATCTTTTTTTCTTCCGAAATGTAAATAAACCCAATCTGTTTCTTAAACGAGAGACACATTCATATGGCACAGAATGTTTTTAACCTCAATAGACGTAATTGATTGGTTGAAATTGCAGATTCTTCTGGGGTCGATAAAAAATAAGTACCACTTGAACATTGGGGTTAATATAATCGACTATCCCTCCCCCAATTTCAGGTCTTGTGCCTATAGTAGAAAGGATTATTATTATCATTATTATTATTATTATTATTCTATGTTTGACTTTTGCTTTACATTTGTACAAGTTGGCTCCAAGTCTCACCCAGAGACCTCAAGAGACAAGTTAGAAGTTCATATTGGTGTTATGCCTAGGGTGCCATATATTTGGTTTTGTACTTAGTGTTGTACTAGTGAATGTCTAAAAAAAAAACCATACGAAAATTATGTTTGTTTTAAAAGTTGAGATTACATAGAAAGTATTTTGCGTAGGATGTGGGCAGTTCCCATGAGGACTATCTCTTGAATTTCTGCCGTTTTGGGGTTTTCTGGTATCTGAGCTAGGTAGCGATCAGCCCCTTTTACTATCATTCCCAGGGCACCTATGACAACAGGTATTGTTTTAGTCTTCAGGTTCCACATTTTGCTGATTTCTATTTCAAGATTTTTATATTTGCTCAGTTTTTGGTAGGTCTTGACAGATACGTTTATATCGATTGGGACAGTCATATCAATGAGGAGGCATGTTCTTTGTCTGAAGTCTTTCAATATGATGTCTGGCCTATTCGCATCTATCTTTCTGTCAGTTTGAATTTATTAATATTATTATCATTATTATTATTATTATCATTATCATCATCATTGTTATTATTATTATTATTATTATTATTATGTGCCACACCCTGGCGGTTGAGGGAACCTGTGGAAGAAGTAGACCCAGTTAAACCTGGGACGAGGTGGTGAAGAACGACCTTCGAACTTTAGGTCTCACTGAGGAAATGACCAGAGACCAAGACCTTTGGAAGTATGCTGTGCGTGGGAAGACCCGGCAGGACAAGTGAGACCATAACCCGTGGCCTCAACATGGGACGTAGCCAGCCCACTTATGCATACCGTTCCTTCTTGTGACACAAACCCTACTTGTGAAGACCTGCTGAGGCAAGTGAAAATCAAAATCAAAATCGAAATCTTTCAACATCAATGGAAATTGTAGCCAAGATACCAGTGCCGGTGGCACGTAAGAGAACTGTCCGCACGTGGCCGTTGCCAGCACCGCCCCGACTGGCCTCCGTGCCGGTGGCACGTAAAAAGCACCATCCGATTGTGGCCGTTGCCAGCCCCGTCTGGCCTCCGTGCCGGTGGCACGTAAAAAACACCATCCGATCGTGGCCATTTGCCAGCCCCGTCTTGCCCCCGTGCTGGTGGCACGTAAAAAGCCCCCACTACACTCTCGGAGTGGTTGGCGTTAGGAAGGGCATCCAGCTATAGAAACACTACCAGATCAGACTGGTGCCTGGTGCAGCCTCCTGGCTTCCCAGACTCCAGTTGAACCGTCCAACCCATGCTAGCATGGAAAGCGGACGCTAAATGATGATGATGATGATGATTATTATTATTATTATTATTATTATTATTATTATTATTATTATTATTATCATCATCATTATCATCATTATTATCATTATCATTATTATTATAACAGAAACCATCATTATCATCACCATCATTGTTATTATTATTACTATTATCATTATTGTTGTTATTTTGGTGACCATCCATTCAGATTCTGTACAGTCGACTCTCCACTTATGAAGCCAATGTGGACAAGGAACGATTCCTGGAGTTTGAAGAAATCCTGGCAGATTGTGATGAGGTTCTTAAAGGTAACACACACACACACACACACACACACACACACACACCTACACATACACATCCATACATACATACATACATGCATAGGAGTGGCTGTGTGGTAAGTAGCTTGCTTACCAACCACATGGTTCCGGGTTCAGTTCCACCACGTGGCACCTTTTTTTCTCCCCTTTTTTCTCTCCTTTTTTCTCTCTTTTTCTCCTTTTTTCTCCTTTTTTTCTCTCTTTTTCTCTCTTTTTTCTCCTTTTTTCTCTCCTTTTTTTTTCTCCTTTTTTTTCTCCTTTTTTTTCTCCTTTTTTTCTCTTTTTTTTCCTTTTTTCCTCTCCTTTTTTCTCTCCTTTTTTTCTCCTTTTTTTCTCCTTTTTTTCTCCTTTTTTTCTCTCCTTTTTTTTCCTCCTTTTTTTTTCTCCTTTTTTTCTCCTTTTTTTTTCTCCTTTTTTTCTCTACCTTTTTTCTCTCTCCTTTTATTCTCTCCTTTTTTCTCTCCTTGTTTCTTTGTTTTTTCTGTGTCCCTTTCTGTAGAAGAGCGTAGGCTCGAAACGTAAAAGACTTTTTCTATTCCTGAGCGTTATACTAATACATCTGTTTGTTGTCTACACCACCTGCCATCGTCTTTTGTTTTTGTTCGTAAACTCTCCCTATATATATATATATATATATATGTTAGTGTGCGTGTATATATATATATATATATATATATATATTCATATGTGTACCTATATCTGTATTTATGAACATTTTTGTGTTTGTGTATGTTTACATATGTATACATACGTATATAGAGTCGCCATGATAGATCATTTTTTTCTCTCCTTGTTTTTTCTGTGTTCCTTTCTGTAGAAGAGCGTAGGCTCGAAACGTAAAAGACTTTTTCTATTCCTGAGCGTTATACTAATACATCTGTTTGTTTTCTACACCATCTGTCTTCATCTTTTGTTGTTTTTTTCGTAAACTCTCCCTATAGACATATATATATATACATATACACACACACACTTTCTCTCTCAGTTACAGATATTCATTCCATTGTACACACACACGCACACACACACACATCTTGTTATTGTTGATGTTGTTATTATTGCCATTGTGTTCTTCAGAATCGGACAAATGCCTCACTTCTTTGGATTCTATCAGGAATATCATCTCTTTGGAACAGCAAGAATCGGTAAGTCTAGAATACACACACACACACACACATATATTACAAGAATTCTTGTAATGATATACATGCATCCACATCAGTACTTGATACCAAACGTATATTCCCACTACAAACCCCACAACAATGAAAGGTAAAGTTAGTGTTAGTCTTCTATTATAATTCCATTGACATCTTGGATGTTTTATAGGAATATCAAATCTACCCCAGTATATCACTGCTACTTTATTTTATCAACCCCACAACAATGAAAGGTAAAGTTAGTGTTAGTCTTCTATTATAATTCCATTGACATCTTGGATGTTTTATAGGAATATTAAATCTACCCCAGTATTTCACTGCTACTTTATTTTATCAACCCCACAACAATGAAAGGTAAAGTTAGTGTTAGTCTTCTATTATAATTCCATTGACATGTTGGATGTTTTATAGGAATATTAAATCTACCCCAGTATATCACTGCTACTTTATTTTATCAACCCCACAACAATGAAAGGTAAAGTTAGTGTTAGTCTTCTATTATAATTCCATTGACATCTTGGATGTTTTATAGGAATATTAAATCTACCCCAGTATATCACTGCTACTTTTTTTCATCAACCCCACAACAATGAAAGGTAAAGTTAGTGTTAGTCTTCTATTATAATTCCATTGACATCTTGGATGTTTTATAGGAATATCAAATCTACCCCAGTATATCACTGCTACTTTATTTTATCAACCCCACAACAATGAAAGGTAAAGTTAGTGTTAGTCTTCTATTATAATTCCAATGACATCTCGGATGTTTTATAGGAATATTAAATCTACTCCAGTATATCACTGCTACTTTATTTTATCAACCCCACAACAATGAAAGGTAAAGTTAGTGTTAGTCTTCTATTATAATTCCATTGACATCTTGGATGTTTTATAGGAATATTAAATCTACCCCAGTATATCACTGCTACTTTATTTTATCAACCCCACAACAATGAAAGGTAAGTTAGAGTTAGTCTTCTATTATAATTCCATTGACGTCTCGGATGTTTTATAGGAATATTAAATCTACCCCAGTATATCACTGCAACTTTATTTTATCAACCCCACAACAATGAAAGGTAAAGTTAGAGTTAGTCTTCTATTATAATTCCATTGACATCTGGATGTGTTTATAGGAATATTAAATCTACCCCAGTATATCACTGCTACTTATTTTATCAACCCCACAACAATGAAAGGTAAAGTTAGTGTTAGTCTTCTATTATAATTCCATTGACATCTCGGATGTTTGATAAGAATATTAAATCTACCCCAGTATATCACTGCTACTTTATTTTATCCACCCCACAACAATGAAAGGTAAGTTAGTGTTAGTCTTCTATTATAATTCCATTGACATCTTGGATGTTTTATAGGAATATTAAATCTACCCCAGTGTATCCCTGCTACTTTATTTTATCACCCCACAACAATGAAAGGTAGAGTTAGTGTTAGTCTTCTATTATAATTCCATTGACATCTTGGATGTTTTATAGGAATATTAAATCTACCCCAGTATTTCACTGCTACTTTATTTTATCAACCCCATAACAATGAAAGGTAAAGTTAGTGTTAGTCTTCTATTATAATTCCATTGACATCTTGGATGTTTTATAGGAATATTAAATCTACCCCAGTATATCACTGCTACTTTATTTTATCAACCCCACAACAATGAAAGGTAAAGTTAGTGTTAGTCTTCTATTATAATTCCATTGACATCTCGGATGTTTTATAGGAATATTAAATCTACCCCAGTATATCACTGCTACTTTATTTTATCAACCCCACAACAATGAAAGGTAAAGTTAGTGTTAGTCTTCTATTATAATTCCAATGACATCTCGGATGTTTTATAGGAATATTAAATCTACTCCAGTATATCACTGCTACTTTATTTTATCAACCCCACAACAATGAAAGGTAAAGTTAGTGTTAGTCTTCTATTATAATTCCATTGACATCTTGGATGTTTTATAGGAATATTAAATCTACCCCAGTATATCACTGCTACTTTATTTTATCAACCCCACAACAATGAAAGGTAAAGTTAGAGTTAGTCTTCTATTATAATTCCATTGACATCTCGGATGTTTTATAGGAATATTAAATCTACCCCAGTATATCACTGCTACTTTATTTTATCCACCCCACAACAATGAAAGGTAAAGTTAGAGTTAGTCTTCTATTATAATTCCATTGACATCTCGGATGTTTTATAGGAATATTAAATCTACCCCAGTATATCACTGCTACTTTATTTTATCAACCCCACAACAATGAAAGGTAAAGTTAGTGTTAGTCTTCTATTATAATTCCATTGACATCTCGGATGTTTTATAGGAATATTAAATCTACCCCAGTATATCACTGCTACTTTATTTTATCAACCCCACAACAATGAAAGGTAAAGTTAGAGTTAGTCTTCTATTATAATTCCATTGACATCTCGGATGTTTTATAGGAATATTAAATCTACCCCAGTATATCACTGCTACTTTATTTTATCCACCCCACAACAATGAAAGGTAAAGTTAGAGTTAGTCTTCTATTATAATTCCATTGACATCTGATGTTTTATAGGAATATTAAATCTACCCCAGTATATCACTGCTACTTTATTTTATCAACCCCACAACAATGAAAGGAAAGTTAGTGTTAGTCTTCTATTATAATTCCATTGACATCTCGGATTTGTTTATAGGAATATTAAATCTACCCCAGTATATCACTGCTACTTTATTTTATCTACCCCACAACAATGAAAGGTAAAGTTAGAGTTAGTCTTCTCTATAATTCCATTGACGTCTCGGATGTTTTATAGGAATATTAAATCTACCCCAGTATATCACTGCAACTTTATTTTATCTACCCCACAACAATGAAAGGTAAAGTTAGAGTTAGTCTTCTATTATAATTCCATTGACATCTCGGATGTTTTATAGGAATATTAAATCTACCCCAGTATATCACTGCTACTTTATTTTATCAACCCCACAACAATGAAAGGTAAAGTTAGTGTAGTCTTCTATTATAATTCCATTGACATCTCGGATGTTTTATAGGAATATTAAATCTACCCCAGTATATCACTGCTACTTATTTTATCAACCCCACAACAATGAAAAGTAAAGTTAGTGTTAGTCTTCTATTATAATTCCATTGACATCTTGGATGTTTTATAGGAATATTAAATCTACCCCAGTATATCACTGCTACTTATTTTATCAACCCCACAACAATGAAAGGTAAAGTTAGTGTCAGTCTTCTATTATAATTCCATTGACATCTTGGATGTTTTATAGGAATATCAAATCTACCCCAGTATATCACTGCTACTTTATTTTATCAACCCCACAACTGAAAGGTAAAGTTAGTGTTAGTCTTCTATTATAATTCCATTGACATCTTGGATGTTTTATAGGAATATTAAATCTACCCCAGTATTTCACTGCTACTTTATTTTATCAACCCCACAACAATGAAAGGTAAAGTTTGTTAGTCTTCTATTATAATTCCATTGACATGTTGGATGTTTTATAGGAATATTAAATCTACCCCAGTATATCACTGCTACTTTATTTTATCAACCCCACAACAATGAAAAGTAAAGTTAGTGTTAGTCTTCTATTATAATTCCAATGACATCTCGGATGTTTTATAGGAATATAAATCTACTCAGTATATCACTGCTACTTTATTTTATCAACCACAACAATGAAAGGTAAAGTTAGTGTTAGTCTTCTATTATAATTCCATTGACATCTTGGATGTTTTATAGGAATATTAAATCTACCCCAGTATATCACTGCTACTTTATTTTATCAACCCCACAACAATGAAAGGTAAAGTTAGAGTTAGTCTTCTATTATAATTCCATTGACGTCTCGGATGTTTTATAGGAATATTAAATCTACCCCAGTATATCACTGCAACTTTATTTTATCTACCCCACAACAATGAAAGGTAAAGTTAGAGTTAGTCTTCTATTATAATTCCATTGACATCTCGGATGTTTTATAGGAATATTAAATCTACCCCAGTATATCACTGCTACTTTATTTTATCAACCCCACAACAATGAAAGGTAAAGTTAGTGTTAGTCTTCTATTATAATTCCATTGACATCTCGGATGTTTTATAGGAATATTAAATCTACCCCAGTATATCACTGCTACTTTATTTTATCAACCCCACAACAATGAAAAGTAAAGTTAGTGTTAGTCTTCTATTATAATTCCATTGACATCTTGGATGTTTTATAGGAATATTAAATCTACCCCAGTATATCACTGCTACTTTATTTTATCAACCCCACAACAATGAAAGGTAAAGTTAGTGTCAGTCTTCTATTATAATTCCATTGACATCTTGGATGTTTTATAGGAATATTAAATCTACCCCAGTATATCACTGCTACTTTATTTTATCTACCCCACAACAATGAAAGGTAAAGTTAGTGTTAGTCTTCTATTATAATTCCATTGACATCTCGGATGTTTTATAGGAATATTAAATCTACCCCAGTATAATCACTGCTACTTTATTTTATCAACCCCACAACAATGAAAGGTAAAGTTAGTGTTAGTCTTCTATTATAATTCCATTGACATCTTGGATGTTTTATAGGAATATTAAATCTACCCCAGTATATCACTGCTACTTATTTTATCTACCCCACAACAATGAAAGGTAAAGTTAGTGTTAGTCTTCTATTATAATTCCATTGACATCTCGGATGTTTTATAGGAATATTAAATCTACCCCAGTATATCACTGCTACTTTATTTTATCAACCCCACAACAATGAAAGGTAAAGTTAGTGTTAGTCTTCTATTATAATTCCATTGACATCTCAGATGTTTTATAGGAATATTAAATCTACCCCAGTATATCACGGCTACTTTTTTTATCCACCCCACAACAATGAAAGGTAAAGTTAGTGTTAGTCTTCTATATAATTCCATTGACATTGGATGTTTTATAGGAATATTAAATCTACCCCAGTATATCACTGCTACTTTATTTTATCAACCCCACAACAATGAAAGGTAAAGTTAGTGTTAGTCTTCTATTATAATTCCATTGACATCTCGGATGTTTTATAGGAATATTAAATCTACCCCAGTATATCACTGCTACTTTACTTTATCAACCCCACAACAATGAAAGGTAAAGTAGTGTTAGTCTTCTATTATAATTCCATTGACATCTTGGATGTTTTATAGGAATATTAAATCTACCCCAGTATATCACGGCTACTTTATTTTATCCACCCCACAACAATGAAAGGTAAAGTTAGTGTTAGTCTTCTATTATAATTCCATTGACATATTTGATGTTTTATAGGAATATTAAATCTACCCCAGTAATCACTGCTACTTTATTTTATCAACCCCCACACAATAAAAGGTAAAGTTAGTGTTAGTCTTCTATTATAATTCCATTGACATCTTGGATGTTTTATAGGAAATTAAATCTACCCCAGTATATCACTGCTACTTTATTTTATCAACCCACAACAATAAAAGGTAAAGTTAGTGTTAGTCTTCTATTATAATTACATTGAAATCTTGGATGTTTTATAGGAATATTAAATCTACCCCAGTATATCACTGCTACTTTATTTTATCAACCCCACAACAATGAAAAGTAAAGTTAGTGTTAGTCTTCTATATAATTCCATTGACATCTTGGATGTTTATAGGAATATTAAATCTACCCCAGTATATCACTGCTACTTTATTTTATCAACCCCACAACAATGAAAAGTAAAGTTAGTGTTAGTCTTCTATTATAATTCCATTGACATCTTGGATGTTTATAGGAATATTAAATCTACCCCAGTATATCACTGTTACTTTATTTATCAACCCACAACAATGAAAGGTAAAGTTAGTGTTAGTCTTCTATTATAATTCCATTGACATGTTGGATGTTTTATAGGAATATTAAATCTACCCCAGTATATCACTGTTACTTTATTTTATCAACCCCACAACAATGAAAGGTAAAGTTAGTGTTAGTCTTCTATTATAATTCCATTGACATGTTGGATGTTTTATAGGAATATTAAATCTACCCCAGTATATCACTGTTACTTTATTTTATCAACCCCACAACAATGAAAGGTAAAGTTAGTGTTAGTCTTCTATTATAATTCCATTGACATCTCGGATGTTTTACAGGAATATTAAATCTACCCCAGTATATCACTGCTACTTTATTTTATCAACCCCACAACAAGTAAAGGTAAAGTTAGTGTTAGTCTTCTATTATAATTCCATTGATATCTCAGATGTTTGATAAGAATATTAAAATCCCCAGTATATCACTGCTACTTTATTTTATCAACCCCACAACAATGAAAGGTAAAGTTAGTGTTAGTCTTCTATTATAATTCCATTGACATCTTGGATGTTTTATAGGAATATTATATCTACCCCAGTATATCACTGCTACTTATTTCCAACCCCACAACAATGAAAGGTAAAGTTAGTGTTATCTTCTATTATAATTCCATTGACATCTTGGATGTTTTATAGAATATTAAATCTACATCAGTATATCACTGCTACTTTATTTTATCAACCCCACAACAATGAAAGGTTAAGTTAGTGTTAGTCTTCTATTATAATTCCATTGACATCTTGGATGTTTTATAGGAATATTAAATCTACCCCAGTATATCACTGCTACTTTATTTTATCAACCCAATAACAATGAAAGGTAAAGTTAGTGTTAGTCTTCTATTATAATTCCATTGACATCTTGGATGTTTTATAGGAATATTAAATCTACCCCAGTGTATCCCTGCTACTTTTTTTTATAAACCCCACAACAATGAAAGGTAAAATTAGTGTTAGTCTTCTATTATAATTCCATTGACATCTTGGATGTTTTATAGGAATATTAAATCTACCCCAGTGTATCCCTGCTACTTTATTTTATCAACCCCACAACAATGAATGAAAGGTAAGTTAGTGTTAGTCTTCTATTATAATTCCATTGACATCTGGATGTTTTATAGGAATATTAAATCTACCCCAGTATATCACTGCTACTTTATTTTATCAACCCCACAACAATGAAAGGTAAGTTAGTGTTAGTCTTCTATTATAATTCCATTGACATCTCAGATGTTTTATAGGAATATTAAATCTACCCCAGTATATCACTGCTACTTTATTTTATCAACCCCACAACAATGAAGGTAAAGTTAGTGTTGTCTTCTATTATAATTCCATTGACATCTTGGATGTTTTATAGGAATATTAAATCTACCCCAGTATATCACTGCTACTTTATTTTATCAACCCCACAACAATGAAAGGTAAAGTTAGTTGTTCTTCTATTATAATTCCATTGACATCTTGGATGTTTTATAGGAATATTAAATCTACCCCAGTATATCACTGCTACTTTATTTTATCAACCCCACAACAATGAAAGGTAAAGTTAGTGTTAGTCTTCTATTATAATTCCATTGACATCTCGGATGTTTTATAGGAATATTAAATCTACCCCAGTATCACTGCTACTTTATTTTATCAACCCCACACAATGAAAGGTAAAGTTAGTGTTAGTCTTCTATTATAATTCCATTGACATCTTGGATGTTTTATAGGAATATAAATCTACCCCAGTATATCACTGCTACTTTATTTTATCCACCCCACAACAATGAAGGTAAGTTAGTGTTAGTCTTCTATTATAATTCCATTGACATCTTGGATGTTTTATAGGAATATTAAATCTACCCCCGTATATCACGGCTACTTTATTTTATCCACCCCACAACAATGAAAGGTAAAGTTAGTGTTAGTCTTCTATTATAATTCCATTGACATCTTGGATGTTTTATAGGAATATTAATACCCCAGTAGTATATCACGGCTACTTTATTTTATCCACCCCACAACAATGAAAGGTAAAGTTAGTGTTAGTCTTCTATTATAATTCCATTGACATATTTGATGTTTTATAGGAATATTAAATCTACCCCAGTATATCACTGCTACTTTATTTTATCAACCCCACAACAATAAAAGGTAAAGTTAGTGTTAGTCTTTTATTATAATTCCATTGACATCTTGGATGTTTTATAGGAATATTAAATCTACCCCAGTATATCACTGCTACTTTATTTTATCAACCCCACAACAATAAAAGGTAAAGTTAGTGTTAGTCTTCTATTATAATTACATTGAA
Source organism: Octopus sinensis (assembly GCF_006345805.1). Taxonomy (NCBI): domain Eukaryota; kingdom Metazoa; phylum Mollusca; class Cephalopoda; order Octopoda; family Octopodidae; genus Octopus; species Octopus sinensis. Next base: position 8,958 of record NW_021833557.1, on the reverse strand, counting down.
ATCTTGGATGTTTTATAGGAATATTAAATCTACCCCAGTATATCACTGCTACTTTATTTTATCAACCCCACAACAATGAAAAGTAAAGTTAGTGTTAGTCTTCTATTATAATTCCATTGACATCTTGGATGTTTTATAGGAATATTAAATCTACCCCAGTATATCACTGCTACTTTATTTTATCAACCCCACAACAATGAAAAGTAAAGTTAGTGTTAGTCTTCTATTATAATTCCATTGACATCTTGGATGTTTTATAGGAATATTAAATCTACCCCAGTATATCACTGTTACTTTATTTTATCAACCCCACAACAATGAAAGGTAAAGTTAGTGTTAGTCTTCTATTATAATTCCATTGACATGTTGGATGTTTTATAGGAATAAATCTACCCCAGTATATCACTTACTTTATTTTATCAACCCCACAACAATGAAAGGTAAAGTTAGTGTTAGTCTCTATTATAATTCCATTGACATGTTGGATGTTTTATAGGAATATTAAATCTACCCCAGTATATCACTGTACTTTATTTTATCAACCCCACAACAATGAAAGGTAAAGTTAGTGTTAGTCTTCTATTATAATTCCATTGACATCTCGGATGTTTTACAGGAATATTAAATCTACCCCAGTATATCACTGCTACTTTATTTTATCAACCCCACAACAATTAAAGGTAAAGTTAGTGTTAGTCTTCTATTATAATTCCATTCATATCTCAGATGTTTGATAAGAATATTAAATCTACCCCAGTATATCACTGCTACTTTATTTTATCAACCCCACAACAATGAAAGGTAAAGTTAGTGTTAGTCTTCTATTATAATTCCATTGACATCTTGGATGTTTTATAGGAATATTATATCTACCCCAGTATATCACTGCTACTTTATTTTATCAACCCCACAACAATGAAAGGTAAAGTTAGTGTTAATCTTCTATTATAATTCCATTGACATCTTGGATGTTTTATAGGAATATTAAATCTACATCAGTATATCACTGCTACTTTATTTTATCAACCCCACAACAATGAAAGGTTAAGTTAGTGTTAGTCTTCTATTATAATTCCATTGACATCTTGGATGTTTTATAGGAATATTAAATCTACCCCAGTATATCACTGCTACTTTATTTTATCAACCCAATAACAATGAAAGGTAAAGTTAGTGTTAGTCTTCTATTATAATTCCATTGACATCTTGGATGTTTTATAGGAATATTAAATCTACCCCAGTGTATCCCTGCTACTTTATTTTATAAACCCCACAACAATGAAAGGTAAAATTAGTGTTAGTCTTCTATTATAATTCCATTGACATCTTGGATGTTTTATAGGAATATTAAATCTACCCCAGTGTATCCCTGCTACTTTATTTTATCAACCCCACAACAATGAAAGGTAAAGTTACTGTTAGTCTTCTATTATAATTCCATTGACATCTTGGATGTTTTATAGGAATATTAAATCTACCCCAGTATATCACTGCTACTTTATTTTATCAACCCCACAACAATGAAAGGTAAAGTTAGTGTTAGTCTTCTATTATAATTCCATTGACATCTCAGATGTTTTATAGGAATATTAAATCTACCCCAGTATATCACTGCTACTTTATTTTATCAACCCCACAACAATGAAAGGTAAAGTTAGTGTTAGTCTTCTATTATAATTCCATTGACATCTTGGATGTTTTATAGGAATATTAAATCTACCCCAGTATATCACTGCTACTTTATTTTATCAACCCCACAACAATGAAAGGTAAAGTTAGTGTTAGTCTTCTATTATAATTCCATTGACATCTTGGATGTTTTATAGGAATATTAAATCTACCCCAGTATATCACTGCTACTTTATTTTATCAACCCCACAACCATGAAAGGTAAAGTTAGTGTTAGTCTTCTATTATAATTCCATTGACATCTTGGATGTTTTATAGGAATATTAAATCTACCCCAGTATATCACTGCTACTTTATTTTATCAACCCCACAACAAGAAAGGTAAAGTTAGGTTAGTCTTCTATTAAATTCCATTGACATCTTTGATGTTTTATAGGAATATTAAATCTACCCCAGTATATCACTGCTACTTTATTTTATCAACCCCACAACAATGAAAGGTAAAGTTAGTGTTAGTCTTCTATTATAATTCCATTGACATCTCAGATGTTTTATACGAATATTAAATCTACCCCAGTATATCACTGCTACTTTATTTTATCCACCCCACAACAATGAAAGGTAAAGTTAGTGTTAGTCTTCTATTATAATTCCATTGACATCTCAGATGTTTTATACGAATATTAAATCTGCTACTTTATTTTATCCACCCCACAACAATGAAAGGTAAAGTTAGTGTTAGTCTTCTATTATAATTCCATTGACATCTTGGATGTTTTATAGGAATATTAAATCTACCCCAGTATATCACTGCTACTTTATTTTATTAACCCCACAATAATGAAAGGTAAAGTTAGTGTTAGTCTTCTATTATAATTCCATTGACATTTCAGATGTTTTATACGAATATTAAATCTGCTACTTTATTTTATCAACCTGTAGTAGTCTGTAGCTAAATAGTTGAATGATCTATCTTGCAAGAGTAACCTCCCTTCACGAAGTTTCTTGCAGCATCTGTGTCATAAGATGTGATTCTTAATTATTCAAGTATCTTAGCGTTTCTCTTGGAAGTTTCTAGAATATCTAGCATTCCATTCATAAAAACAGCTTGCTAACCCTGCTCTTTGCTTCTTAGTCAATTAGCCTTAGAGCCATTCACGTCATTGCTATGTCTGTCTTTTTCTCTACGCCACATGGCTGAAAACCACCACTTGGCTATTATTTCTATATTTCCTACCTCTGAACTTTCTTGTATAGATTATTTCATTCAACTAGATTCTACATTTCGATTATGTTTCATCATCGACAAATAAATTAAAAATACTTTTGTCGGTGACATGTAAAGGCACCAACTGATCGTGGCCATTTGCCAGCCCCCTCTGGCCCCTGTGCTGGTGGCATGTAAAAAGCACCCACTACACTCACAGAGTGGTTGGCGTTAGGAAGGGCATCCAGCTGTAGAAACATTGCCAGATAAGACTGGAGCCTGGTGGAGCCTCCTGGCTTCCCAGACCTCGGTCGAACCGTCCAACCCATGCTAGCATGGAAAACGGACGTTAAACGATGACGATGATGATGATGATGATTTTATGTAGTATATACTCTTTAACTCTTTTACTTGTTTCAGTCATTTGACTGCGGCCATGCTGGAGCACCGCCTTTAGTCGAGCAAATCGACCCCAGGACTTATTCTTTGTAAGCCCAGTACTTATTCTATCGGTCTCTTTTGCCGAACCACTAAGTGACGGGGACGTAAACACACCAGCATTGGTTGTCAAGCAATGCTAGGGGGCAAACACAGACACACAAACATATACACACACATATATATATATATACATACACATATACGACAGGCTTCTTTCAGTTTCCGTCTACCAAATCCACTCACAAGGCTTTGGTCGGCCCGAGGCTATAGTAGAAGACACTTGCCCAAGGTGCCACACAGTGGAACTGAACCCGGAACCATGTGGTTGCTAAGCAAGCTACTTACCACACAGCCACTCCTCTGCCTGTATATATAAGTCTTGAATTTATTCTTCATCTCTTTATGAACCCTTGTAAATAACATACACGCAGCCACAGCAACACCTTGTACTGACTATATATACCCACTACAGTCTCATATAAGATTTTGGTGTAGAATGCATTTGTGTTTATATTCATATTTCTATCCAGGATAATGAGGATGGTGACAACGATGAAGATGACAATGAGAATGATGACGATAATGAAGATAATGATGTGATGAAGATGATAATGGTGATGAAGCCATCCCCCGCAATCCAAACGATGACAATCACCACGGAAACGACGCTAATAATGATAACAATGACAACGAAGACGATGATGATAATGATGGTGATGACAAAAAGGATGTCTATGCGGATGTTTCAAATGATGGAGAAACTGTGATGAACCTGAGTGATGACACCGAGGACGCAATGACAGAAAGTACTACAGTTGAAGATCTTGCTCAAGACCCCAGTGCCACCACAGTACAGACGGATATGGGTATGTACCCGACTTTCTCTTTCACTCTTTACTCTTTTACTTGTTTCAGTCATTTGACTGTGGCCATGCTGGAGCACTGCCTTTAGTCGATCAAATCGACCCCAGGACTTATTCTTTGAAAGCCTACTACTTATTTTATCGGTTCTCTTTTTTGCTGAACCGCTAAGTTACGGGGACGTAAACACACCAGCATCCGTTGTCAAGCAATGCTAGGGGGACAAACACAGACACACAAACACACATACATACATATATACATATATACGACAGGCTTCTTTCAGTTTCCATCTACCAAATCCACTCACAAGGCATTGGTCGGCCCGGGGCTATAGCAGAAGACACTTGCCCAAGATGCCACGCAGTGGGACTGAACCCGGAACCATGTGGTTGGTTAGCAAGCTACTTACCACACAGCCACTCCTGCGCCTGTTTTCTTTTTCTTCATACTTTTGTTGTTTTTCAGATTTCTGTTTGTTTCAATATAAGACATCATTGAAGGTGTGGTTATGTGGTAAGTAGCTTGCTTCCCAACCACATGGTCCCAGGTTCAATCCCACTGTGTGGTACCTTGGCTAAGTGTCTTTTACAATAGCCTAGGGCTGACCAAAGCCTTTTAGGTGGATCTGGTAGACAGAAACTGAAAGAAGCCCATCATATATATATATATATATAGTTGTAGGCGTGGCTGTGTGGTAAGTAGTTTGCTTACCAACCACATGGTTCTGGGTTCAGTCTCACAGCGTGGCACCTTGGGCAAGTGTCTTCTACTATTGCCTCGGGCTGACCAAAGCCTTGTGAGTGGATTTGGTAGATGGAAACTGGAAGAATCCCTTTGTATATATTTATGTGTGTGTGTGTGTGTGTTCCACAACGGTTCAGGTGTGGTAGTTTCAGGTTCTCTCAACTGCCACACGCACTTTTTCACACAGCTATCCTCATCCATTCTCGCCACATGACCATACCAGTGCAGTTGTCTCTCTTGCACACCACATCTGATGCTTCTTAGGTCCAACTTTTCTCTCAAGGTACTTAAACTCTGTCGAGTATGAACACTGACATTACACATCCATCAGATCATACTGGCTTCATTCCTTGCGAGCTTACACATGTCCTCAGCAGTCACGGCCCATGTTTCACTGCCATGTAGCATGGCTGTTCGTTCACATGCATCATACAGTCTGCCTTTTACTCTGAGCGAGAGGCCCTTTGTCACCAGCAGAGGTAAGAGCTCTCTGAACTTTGCCCAAGCTATTCTTATTCTAGCTGTTACACTTTCAGTGCATCCACCCCTGCTACTGACTTGGTCACCTAGGTAACGGAAGCTATCAACTACTTCTAGTTTTTCTCCTTGGAATGTTGCGGAAGATGGTCTCAGAGCATTTTCAGTGTTTATTGCTCCTGAGCATCTGCCACATACAAAAATTATCTTCCAGTTAGCCTTCCTTTGACATTGCTGCACCTCTTATGTGTCCATAGCTTACACTTGGTGCATCTTATAGAGTTTCTACCTATGCCTTTTCTACAGTTCAAGCAGGGCCATCTACCCGAAGGCGTTTGTGGTTTACCTGCCTTCCTGCTTATTAGGACTTTGGTTTTAGCTAGGTTGATTCTAAGCCCCTTCGATTCTAATCCTTGCTTCCACACCTGAAACTTCTCCTCCAGTTCTGATAGTGATTCAGCAATTAGAGCAAGGTTGTCAGCATATAGGAGCTCCCAGGGGCCTCCTGTCTTGAATTCCTCTGTTATTGCCTGGAGGACTATGATAAATAGGAGGGGGCTGAGGAATGAACCTTGGTGGACCCCTACTTCTACCCAAATTCTTCACTGTACTCGTTGCCAACCCTCACCTTACTGACAGCGTCTCTGTACATGGCCCGCACAGCTCTCACTAACCATTCATCTATTCCTAGTTTCCTCATTGACCACCAGATAAGGGATCGGGGGACCCTGTCATGGTCTTTTGTGTGTATTTATAACACTACTAACACTGCCGCCACCACCACCACCGCCACTGCCACCGCCACTACCACCACCACCACCACCACTGCCACCACCACCGCCACCACTGCCCCCACGACCGCCACCACCACCACAACCACCACAACCACCACCGCCCCCACGACCGCCACTGCCACCACAGCCATCACCACCACCATCACCATCACCATCACCACCACTGGCACCACCGCCACCGACACCACCATCACCACCACCACCACCGCCCTCACCCCTGCTGCTGCTACTACTACTACTGCTACAACCACCATCACCATCACCACAACTACATTTAATGTGTTTTCGTTGTTTCATCTTTCGTAGATGACCAACTCCAAAATATTGATGAAGAAATGACGACATCGTTGAAGAAGAAGGAGAAGAACAACAAGAAGAAGAAGAGACTGAAACTGGGTGCCATCCTTAAACAACAGATGCTGGAGACAAGCGGTTACTATGACGACCTGATCAGCCGACAGACGAAAGCGACGGAGGAGTCAAAGAAGATCCTGGGAGAAGGCGTCAGTGGGAGCGTTTATGATGTGGAGGAGAAGGCTTGGGCTGAGAAAGTTGCGGCGTTTCAACGAGAAAAAGGCATTTGTGAACAGGAGAAACAGGTGAGAGACATTGTCTTTTTTTGACTGCGGCCATGCTGGGGCACCACCACCTCGAAGGGTTTTGAAGTTCAAACTGCATGTGCAGTTTTCTCGTGTACGCATACTATCGATCGCAACAGCTGACGTACTTGTGTGTAGAAATGCACGTTCCCACAGCTTTATCGATCGCATTCTCACCTGGAATCGATTTTTGTAATTTTTTCAAGTGTGTATTTATAGGCACAGGAGTGGCTGTGTGGTAAGTAGCTTGCTTACCAACCACATGGTTCCGGGTTCAGTCCCACTGCGTGGCACCTTGGGCAAGTGACTTCTGCTATAGCCCCGGGCCGACCAAAGCCTTGTGAGTGGATTTGGTAGACGGAAACTGAAAGAAGCCTGTCGTATATATTATAGGTGTAGGAGTGGCTGTGTGGTAAGTAGCTTGCTTACCAACCACATGGTCCCGGTTTCAGTCCCACTGCATGGCACCTTGGGCATGTGTGTTCTAATATAGTCTCGGGTTGCTCAAAACCTTGTGAGTGGATTTGGAAGAAAGAATCTCCCGGTGAGGGGATTTGGTAGACGGAAACTGAAAGAAGCCCATCGTATATATGTGTGTGTGTGTGTATGTTTGTGTGTCTGCATTTGTCTCCCCAACATCACTTGACAACCGATGTGGGAGTGTTTGTGTCCCCATAACTTAGCAGTTTGGCAAAATAGATCGATAGGATAAGTACTAGGCTTACAAAGAATAAGTCCTGGGGTCGATTTGTTCGATTAAAGGCAGTGCTCCAGCATGGCCACAGCCAAATGACTGAAACAAATGGAAAAAAAAAGAATACATAATATGTATGTATGTGTGTATATATATATATATATATATATATATATATATATATAGGTGCAGGAGTGGCTGTGTGGTAAGTAGCTTGCTAACCAACCACATGGTTCCGGGTTCAGTCCCACTGCGTGGCACCTTGGGCAAGTGTCTTCTGCTATAGCCCCCGGGCTGACCAATGCCTTATGAGTGGATTTGGTAGACGGAAACTGAAAGAAGCCTGTTGTATATATGTATATATATATATATATATATATATATATATGTGTGGTTTGTGTGTCTGTGTTTGTCCCCTAGCATTGCTTGACAACCGATGTGGTGTTGTTTACGTCCCCGTCACTTAGCGGTTCGGCAAAAGGGAACGATAGAAGAATAAGTATGGGCTTACAAAGAATAAGTCCCGGGGTCGATTTGCTCGACTAAAGGCGGTGCTCCAGCATGGCCGCAGTCAAATGACTGAACAAGTAAAAGAGATATATATATATATATATATATATATATATATATATATATATATATATATATATATATATACATAAATACATATATATATATATATTGTGAAGTATATATATATTATATACTTAAATGTGGCAACCCTTAAGGGTGGATGCTACTGTAGCTTGTAGCCCCAGGAGGACACTTTCTCCAGCTGGCTTTTGACACACTTTCTGTGCCCTATCAGTATTTGCTAATTGTTTTCAAATTTGGTATATGGATTAAGTCTTGTGTACTAATTATGAAAATGAAATTCATTTCCCCCATAAAGTCGTAATTAAAATGTTATTAGCCTTTAAAATTTGCATAATTTGGATATTTTAGCCAATCAGAAGCGAGTATTTTACACATCACCGTGAAGTTCTGTTAGCATAGAAAGCAAAGCACCACCACAAATTCCATAGCTGATTGTGAACAACTCCGTTTCCATAGTAACCAGAGATGCTGCGCATGCGCACAAGGAGTGTAGCCACCACATGTTTTATAATTGTTTGGGATATTTTCCGTTTGACCGGCAGTTTTTTAAAATATTTTCCACATAACTAAACACTTTTAAACTTCGTATACTGGTAGAATGTGTTTATGAAACATCTTTTTCTCTTGGCTTTATTGAGAAAATTCTACAGTTTGTAAGATATTTGTCGTTTTTTTTTACTTCAATTTCGGCAATTTCAACCAATCAATGACGTCTATTGAGGTAAAAAAAAACATTCTGTGCCATATGAATATGTCCCTCGTTTAAGAAACAGATTGGGTTTATTTACATTTGCAAAGAAAAAAAGATACCCTTCCCCCACCCCTAACCTATACCTAACCCTAAAACAGATTGAAATGCAATAGATCGATACTAGGGTTATATTATGGGTGACAATATCATTGACACTGCTT
>NW_021833556.1:17500-29175 GCF_006345805.1 Octopus sinensis | reverse complement strand
ATCATCATCATCATCATCATCATCTTCATCATCATCATCATCTTCATCATCGTCGACATCATCGCCGCTATCATCATCCTCACTACCACCACCACAATCTTCCTCTCTCCTCCTCATCATCACCATCATACCCATCACTATCATCACTATCTTCACCATCATCATCATCATCATTATCATCATCATCAACAGGGTGAAACTGAGTGGAAGCCTATTACATGAATAGTTCCCGTAATTTAGGAGCAGATAATTCAGTAAATGGGACAACTAAATATATATATATATATATAAATTCCATTTTCGGAGAGGGTTAAGAACTGACAAATGTTTATAATATATAAACACTTACCTGCACACATTAACACACATATAACCCATACATATAGCATATGAAAGACGTAGTCGCAATTACAAACACACAGACACACACACACACACACAGAGAAGGACACACACGCACACAGAAGCACATACACACACAGGCTCATATCTATATGCGCACATGCATACAAACACTCGTATACTCTCTCAGATACACGTTCACACACACACACAACTGACTCGATTCTGTAACGCATCATGGAGATACATATACACGCTTATACACGCTCTTACATTCTATACACTCACACACGCGTAAAATAGTCGACATTGTACGCGATGTACACGCATGGAAACAAAACAACGCGTACCATATATAAACAAGCAGACGCGTTTATACATACATGCGCAGAGTAGTATAAATTTATACGCAATCATGCGTTATACACACACACATACACATACACTAAAATACAAACATTCGCACATATACAGTTGTGCAGCCAAGGACACATATAGTTCTACATACACAGGCATACATACACGCATGCGCACAACCCACAGCTTTACGCTTTCAACATCCCCTTATCAAACATACCGCAAGAACAAACGCTAACATTTAGTATTCGCACACACATGCAGTCACACAGATACACACACACACACACACACACACACACCACACACACATAACCTATTTCACTGTAAACACACCGCTTAGAAGTTCAAACAAACATAAGCACATATGCGTCTACATTTATGCACTTACACATATACATATGCACGCACACGTTCACACACACACACACACAAACACACACACATATATATCCTAGTCCATGCCCATCCGGCACCCACCCCACACCGTTTAATTCGCCCGTACAGTCGGTCATCTCTTAGCAACAATCGAAAACTACTAAAGTAAACAAAAAAAAAAACAAATATAAAAAAAAATTATTAAAATAAATAAAACAGATAAACAAATACCATGCCAGATTGCAAATGGCGACCAGTCGTACAGAAATGGCACGTGTGACACCCGATGTGCAGTGGTGCCACCAACCCACACCACTACTTGTACGGCCAGCACCACCTACCCATGCTGCCACCGGCACCATAGCCCTCACGCAAAGCATCACCATCACCCCCCCCCCACCACTACTATTACCACAACTACTACTACCACTACCACTACCGCTACCACCACCATACTACCACCATCACCACCGCAAAAACGCTGACGACAACGACGACCACCATCACCGCCACCACTACCACTACTATTACCACGACTAGTACCACCACTACCACTACCGCTACCACCACCATACTACCACCATCACCACCGCTAAAACGCTGACGACAGCGACGACGACCACCACCGCCACCACTACCACTACCGCTATCACCATCACCACCGCTAAAACGCTGACGACAAAGACGACGACGACCACCACCACCACTACCAACAACCAAGGATGAGCCTTTATATGGTCGCTCACCTTAGAAATAGCTGCTGAGTCTCTCGAAAAATCATTGACCTCCGTCTTAATAATATAAAGGTTACATTGAATAATAATGTATTCCTAGATACATAATGAAAGCAGCGGATTGGTAGTGTGGTTAGAGAGTTTGCTAGGTTATCTTGCGTTATTGAATCCAAGTCATTGCAGACCGAGTTCAAATCCAGCCAATATCCGATTTCACCTTTCATCCCTTTCGATGTTGAATAAAGCACAACTTCAGTACAAGTTACGGTGGTTGTTGTTGTTGTTGTCGTTGTTGTTGTCGTCGTCGTCGTTGTTATTGGTGATGGTGGTGTTGCTGTTGTTGTTGTTTCTTCTTCTTCTTCTTCTTCTTCTTTTTCTTCTTTTTCCCCTCCCCCAAGTCTAAATATATTTCTTTACTGCCCAGAAGGGGCTAAACATAGAGGGGACAAACAAGGACAGACGAAGGGATTGAGTCGATTATATCGCCCCCAGTGCGAAGCTGGTACTTTATATATCGACCCCGAAAGGATGAAAGGCAAAGTAGACATCGGCGGTATTTGAACTCAGAACGTAACGACAGACGAAATACCGCTAAGCATTTCGCCCGGCGAGCTAACGTGTCTGCCAGCTCGCCGCCAAGTCTAAATACCCAACGCAAGCCACCGCATGTCGCAACGACTTCATCAGGCAGTAAGGCCCAAGGCAAGGCAAGATGGCTGTGGAAATCTTGAGCCTAGTTTGGTCTGCTGGAACAGGACGGATTAAAAAACACCAGCACTACCATTTCATCACTCCAATCTGCATAAACAAAAACACACCAGCAACAACCCTAGTACAACCGCCTCTACACCTATCCACACTATGACTACCTACAAACAATACTAGTTCTATACTTAGTATCACAACACTAGTAGTACTGCCACTATCTCCCAAACTACAACTACTAGAACAATATACCCACACCATCCGATGGTCGTTTATTTACTCTTAGAAAACATGTTACGATAAAAGTGAAATTTCGTTGATCTCCCCAGTAAATCGAACGACCATGTAGAGGTTACCTCATTAGTTTGTATGCATTTGATATTTTAATATGGGCAAAAAATGACAGAATGCGTACCTCCACTCTCCTGGATAAAACGCTAGCCTTTCACAAATTAGCATTTCTCGCAGATTGCGGAGCCGAATTCAATTGATAACTGGTAAAAAATATTGTTGAAGATAGATGTTTCCACCTGATAAATGAACTTCAACTACCACCACCACCACCACAACCACCACAACCACCACCACAACCACCACCACAACCACCACCACCACCACAACCACAACCACAACCACCACCACCATCCCCCCCACCACCACCACCACAACCACCACCACCACAACCACCACCACCACCACCACCACCACCACAACCACCATCACCACCACCACCACCACCACCACCACCATCCACCACCACCACCACCGACGCTGCCATCTCAATCACCACTAACAATATTACAAGCATCAGCACCGCGACCATTTCATCGAACCTCTACACGGTCGACCAACATACTAGAAATAAAAGCTAAATCTCTATCCAGCATACTTCATAACTACAACAGCTCGAACAACAACAACAACAACAACACCATCACCCCACATCATCATTACCCCGTACTTCCCTACCCCTACCACCACTACCTTGAAAAATGAAAAAAAAAGGAGTAAAAAGAAATCCAACAAGAACAACCGTAACAACAGCTTACAACACCCTGATCGCCAACCCGCCACCTCCCACATCCACCCCGTCCTCTTCAGCCAAAACAACAAACACCCCCTCCTCATACCACCACCACCACCACCACCACAACCACCATCGCAACCAGCAACAATAACATTGCGCACGTGCTGTACACACTTTGTACTGAAGTGTTTACTGATGCCGTAGACAACGGTTATAGTCACGCCGAACCCTGTCAAGGAGTTGGCTGGGCGGGGACGGGGAAAGAAGGTGTGGTAGGGAGGGGGTGAGGAATGGTTAGCGGGTGGATGGGTGGGGTGAGTGACAACGCGACTGCAAACTAGTGTGGGTGTTCGTATAGCTGGTTGTTGTGGTGGTAGTTTGCAATGGTGATGTAGATGCCGTGTAGTGGTAGCTTTTGTAGTGGAAATAGTTTGGGTGCAGTGGTAGATTTGTTGTAATTGTAGTAGGAGTGGCTGTGTGGTAAGTAGCTTGCTTACAAACCACATGGTTCCGGGTTCAGTCCCACTACGTGGAACCTTGGGCAAGTGTCTTCTACTATAGCATCGGGCCGACCAAAGCCTTGTGAGTGGATTTGGTAGACGGAAACTGAAAGAAGCCCGTCGCATATATGCATATATATATATAGGCGCAGGAGTGGCTGTGTGGTAAGTAGCTTGCTTACCAAGCACATGGTTCCGGGTTCAGTCCCACTGCGCGGCACCTTGGGCAAGTGTTTCTACTATAGCCTCAGGCCGACCAAAGACTTGTGAGTAGATTTGGTAGACGGAAACTGAAAGAAGCCCGTCGTATATATGTATGTGTGTGTGTGTATGCTTGTGTATCTGTGTTTGTTCCCACCAACATCGCTTGACAACCTATGCTGGTGTGTTTACGTCCTCGTAACTTAGAATAAGTACAAGGCTTACAAAGAATAAGTCCTGAGGTTGATTTGCTCGACTAAAGGTGGTACTCCAGCATGGCCACAGTCAAATGATTGAAACAAGTAAAAGAGTAATAGATTATACTGTTCTTGTTGATGCTAGTTATTGATTTGGTAGTAGTACCGGTTAGTACTGGCGATGATCATAGCTTCCTTTGTAGTGGTGGTATTATTCTTTTCTGCTCTAGGCACAAGACCCATTAACTAGATCGATTCCAGTACGCAACTGGTACTTGATTTATCGACCTCGAAAGGATAAAAGGCAAAGTCGACCTCGGCGGGATTTGAACTCAGAAGGTAACGGCAGACGAAATACCTATTTCTATTTCTTTACTACCCACAAGGGGCTAAATACAGAGAGGAAAAACAAGGACAGACAAACGGGTTAAGTCGATTATATAAACCCCAGACTGGTAACTGGTACTTATTTAAATCGACCCCGAAAGGATAAAAGGCAAAGTCGACCTCGGCGGAATTTGAACTCAGAACGTAGCGGCAGACAAAATATTTATTTCTATTTCTTTACTACCCACAAGGGGCTAAATACAGAGAGGAAAAACAAGGACAGACAAACGGGTTAAGTCGATTATATAAACCCCAGTACGTAACTGGTACTTGATTTATCGACCCCGAAAGGATGAAAGGCAAAGTCGACCTCGGCAGAATTTGAACTCAGAAGGTAACGGCAGACGAAATACCTATTTCTATTTCTTTACTACTCACAAGGGGCTAAATACAGAGAGGAAAAACAAGGACAGACAAAAGGGTTAAGTCGATTATATAAACCCCAGTACGTAACTGGTGCTTATTTAAATCGACCCCGAAAGGATGAAAGGCAAAGTCGACCTCGGCGGAATTTGAACTCAGAACGTAGCGGCAGATGAAATATCGGTAAGCATTTCGTCCGGCGTGCTAACGTTTCTGCCAGCTCGACGCCTTAGTAGTAAGGATTATTACATGGTCAAGTTCAAATACCACCGAAGTCGACTTTGTCTTTCATCATATTCGGGGCCGATAAAATCAGAACCAATGCAAGTAAGTCTTGAGGTTGATGTAATCCTTTTATCTCTTCTCCGAAATTGCTGGCCATGGCGTAAGTATTGGCGGTAGCTTCTAATTTTTTTCTTTGCCCGACCTGTTATTAGTTTTTGCTATGCTTGACCTTAGTGAAAAAATACAGCAACAACAATAAAGAAAGACATTCCAGTCATGACCATTCTGTCTTTTATTCAGAAAATTATTATTCTCAGACTTAATATCCAATATGAGCTTCATTTTATTTTCTTTTTCAGTTTTAGACAGCAAGCTGTGATTTGAGGGATGCCTGGGTAGGTATTTCTAGCAGAACAGATACATTGACAGACACGATGCAAAGTGTTCTTCCGTCGACACAGTTACTGTATCCACTTAGTTTGTGACCACCACCACCACTAACAACATCAACAAGTACCATCACAACCACCACTACCACCACCACCAACACCACTAACATCAGCATCAACAAGCACCACTAAAACCAGTACCACCACCACCAACAACAACAACGACAAAAATACAATGCGGCAACCACACGTGGTCACACGATCTGAAAGAAATAGCAACCAAATTATTCTCATATTAGACTCCACAGTTTTTTGAAAGTCAGGGCCACAGTGTGCATTGGAGGGCTACAGGGGCACCAGTACACGTTGGCTCGTGTGTTTGTATTGTACGGCGGTGTAGCGATGGTGTTAGAGTGTCCAGTGCACGTGAACTCTATTGTTAGGGTTACATTCACCGAAAGCCCAGTCTTCGAATGTACTTAAACTAACCAAACTCAACCTCCTTTTCTTCCTTTCTCTTTTTCGTCCCCACTCCCACTCCCACTCACGTACACGCTTACATGACTCGAAACGCACACACAGATGGAATCAAACCTTCACTTTATTGTTGACATACACGTATACACAAACACACATACACAAACTCATACTTGTACTCACTTACATAAGCAGATACATATGCATATATGTGCGCATACATACATATTTACATATATATATACATATAAACACACAAGTATACGCACATATTTATATGTATGTAAAATAGATAGAAATAACGAGTTGTATACGAGTTGTATACGAGCTGTATCGCCCGGCGTTGCTCGGGTTTGTTTCGACCCTTTAGAATTGGAATTTTTGAAAAGTAAAAATTTTGCATTGTGTAGCTTGTTATTCTCTTTAAGTGAACATTTTTCTGGTTGAAATACACCGAAAATGGCGACACAGCAGTCAAAAAATCGTAAAAAAATAGGGATTTTAATAGAAAAAAGGCAACTTTTTGATATAAATAATTTTTGGTGTTAACATGGTCCGATTTGAATTTTTTGTTCTACGGAAGGAAGAGCAAGCCTTCTTCTATAATACTCTCAGGGTCTCGGAGTAGATAGTGTTAGTTGAAGGCTACCAAACCTGCCATACACACACAACTTCAGCCTTATATATAGAGAAATTTATTTATATATTTATTTATTATAGGATTAGTGTTGTTTCAAATATGCCTTTGTGTGCGTTCATGGTTCAATACCCCATTTTCGACTTTCCACACCATCTTCAGCAGCTTTTTATATTTTCTTTTCGTATCTCCCTTTTTTTACTGTTTCTTTAGTGTATTTAAATGTTATAGATATAGATTATATAATACAATAATATTATATTTATTCTTAAGGGTATAAAAAATGTATCAATCGATCCATTGCTCGATTGAAAATAAAGGAAGCCACTAGCACAACCCTGCCTTCGTCAGAGCCAAAACAAACCAACTGCAACACGCGCATACGTATGCGTGCATGTATGAGCATGCATGCGTGTATATGTGTTTATCTTTATTAATTTATCACTATACCGCTATTTGTTGCTAAGAGGAGTTATTTGGTTAAAAAACCCAGTTATTTAGCATAAAATTTAATCCGGTTGTGAAAATGAAACTTATAGTCCAGACCGCAGGATTGTGAGGAGGTCTACCTCTCTGACTAGTTTTGCTGAGTTTTATTCAATAATTCTAAGCTGCTAAACATTCTGTGGAGACAACATTGCTATTCTATTTCTGATGAAGGGATAAGCAAACCAGAAACTAGTCATGTCGATTGTGGATGTTCCGACCACAGAAATAAAAACCACCATCGCCTTCATCGTTATCACCAACCCCACCTTTATTATCAATATCATCACAAATACTACGACGACGATGACCCCCCCACCACCACTAGCGCCATCACAACAACTTTAACCCTCACGACCATAGTTACCACCATTAACAACATTACAATAAGCACCATCATACACATACACACATATACATCCATATGTACATTAGATCTTCCCATAATTAATGCGGTTTTTTTAATTGCATGAATTAAAAGTTGGAGGAGGACGGGATAATCTACCTGCACCAACTTGCTATAAAAGCAGGTAGTAATTTTACCTTGTCCTTATTCTTAATGGAAATTATGGAGAGTGCAGTTCGATTTTAACAGATATTTTTCGAAAGGTGTAATGGACGTGGCAAAGAAGATATTCGGCATGTTTTGTTTTATGAATCCAATAAAGGCAACAACGCTATGCCATCGGAAAAGTCAACAAATTGGGCCAGTGAGGTAAGAACTGGATGAGCATTTTTCGTCACGGAGAAGTGAATTTTGAAAGAAGGACCTGATAGATGGAAGAGCATTGTAGTAAATGAAGGAGAGTATATTTCAGATTAAAAAAGAACTTTGTTTATCTTAATTTTAAGAAATAAAAGAAATAAAAAACAACGTTTTATTTATGGGATGACGAAATATATTGACATATATGTATACACATACATTCACACCCATACATGCTTACATATGCATATTCGTGTGTGTTTGTGTGTGTGTATGCATGCGTATATTTACTGATATATACATATACATTAACAAAGACAGATAAATGGATAGATAGATATAAATTTATATGCACGCAGACACGTACATACACACACACACACACACACATATATATAATATATATATATATATATAAACACACACACACACACACACATTGATGATTGATTTTTATCTTCCAAATTACACAGGAGGTCAGATCACAATCCGTTCACTATTTTGGTTCCACTCATTGGTCCCAACGTCACTCATATCTACTCTCTGTTGGTCCCGACACCACTCCGCCGCTGATCATCCTCATCCTCGTAACAACACCCATTACACCCCCTACACATCACCAACTGGAGTAGATAGCAACCAACAAAATACCCATCACCACCATTCTTCAACCCCTCCCCCACATAATCCACGAATGTTGTGAGTGTGCACAACCTCTCCTTTTCTTTTTTCATTCTCTTTATCTCCACGCTTCTTTCCCTCTATCTATCGCTACCTATCTTACGATCACAAACACATGCACACTCACACTTGACTTGCTCGCAAGTGCACATGCGCCATAACAACCCCGCTGAAAGGTCAATGCTTGCTCCTTCAGCGAAAAATGAAAACAAAAGTATTAGTCTTAGATTAGTTGTATGATTCTGATTATAAAATAGTCATTCAAGAGAGACACGCGAGACAATGCACGCACATACGCACGCGTGCATGATACATACACATATATATATACATGTTCGTGCACAAACAAATATGTATACGTATGCTCATATGAGTAAATTTATACACTCAAAGTCGTATGCATTTATATGCAACTGCTATTGTGTATGTATGAATATATATAATATATATATATATATATATATGTACGTATGTGTATATGTGTGAAGACATATGTGAATGTACGTATGTATGCTGTATGTATATTATGCCATACATATAATATATATATATATATATATATATATGTGTGTATCTGTGTGTATACATAAATGAACGCGCGTGTTTGAGTATGTATATATATGAATATATATATATATATATATATATTATATATATATATATATATAGTCAAAATAGGCAACATTTGAGCATCTACGTCATTAGAGGAACTGCAAGAAACAGCTGTAGAATCCACTGCAAATCTCACCCAGTAACATAATCACGCAAAGAAACTACTCATCTGATAATATATGTAAACTATAGGGTAGGTATATAAACGAAGGAAATTTAGTTATTTCTCTGTAGACTGAAAAAAAAAATGATGAATAACCTCAATCAATGTTCGAATCTTATTGAATTTTCATCAGATATGTCTACATCAATATCACCTTTCCGAGAGAAAGAGTAGCCGATCTTTATTTTTTTTTTTTAATCAACAATTATACTAGCTAGAGAAAACTGGAGCTGCTAATTTATATACCTTAAGTGATAACACTTTATTTGCCTGTCAACGGGAATCTCAATCGTACAGTGTCACGGTATTATATAATACATGTAATCTAAATTGCAGATATACAGACAGGGCTAATTTAGCTATTTCTCAATGCATTAATAAGATTGACGAATAAACTTAATCGATTTTTTAATCTTATTGTATTCTCATCACAGTTGTCTGCATTAATTTGACCAATTCCAGAGAAACAAAGCAACCAACCTGTTTATATAATCAACAGTTACCGAAGCTACAGAAAACTGGAGTTACTAGCTTGCATACGGTTGGTGTTGCAGTGTATAGACATATGACGAGATTGGTTGTAACCGTAAGTTTCATCCTAGGACTTCTCAGTAATTGTTAACGCTACACCAATAGCTGTACAACGATTAATAACATCAGACCCTTCTCCTCGTCTCACTGTAGCCATTCCTCGACCCTCGAACAATCCAGGCATGAGTATAAAAACAAGTTTCAGTTTCTTCTCAGTATAAAATGAAATATATAATCTCAAAACATGTCAGGATAATGTGAGAGTCCTTCTTTTGACTTAGTTGGAAACTGTAGAAAGAAGATCAGGAGAATGAAATGACTGAACCAGGAATCAACCTTACATTCACATGATCTTTTTTTTTTAAGATGGTAGGATAGTATTCAAGGAAGATGGTAGGATAGTATTCAAGGAAGATGGTAGGATAGTATTCAAGGAAGATGGTAGGATAGTATTCAAGGAAGATGGTAGGACAGTATTCAAGGGGCGATGTCCCATGATTAGAAACATTTTTTTTTTTGGTTTTGAAAAGAGAAGAAGAATTGAAACTGGCGGCGGACAGACTTTCTGGAATATGAAGGATTAAGAATCCATCGCAATAGACGGCACAGGATGAAGAGGGGAGGGTAAAGTGGGTGCTGCAGGAGGGGCGGGAGAAAGGAAGGAGAAATATGACCAGAAGTTGAAGCCGAAGAAGGTGACTAAAGAAGATGGCGTGTATATATCTATATGTACTGTGGTGGTGGTGATTGTGGTGGTGGTGGTGGGGTGGTGGTGGTGGTGGTGGTGGTGGTTGGGGTGAGTTGCATTTCATTTGTGACGTAGTTTAGAAAGGGGCGTAATCGCTACGTGAGTAGATAAGACTTTTGGGAACTGACTGCGGCAGACGTCCGGCTGGCGTTTGTTGCAGTGGTGGTCAAGTTAAATCATAGTCTAGGGTTGTGAAGGAGGAGGGGAAGAGAGAGGTGCAAGTAAAGGATTACAACTAGTAAATCTAAACCTAATTTCTACAACAACAAAAATAACTGCAGCATTGAGGGCAACGGATGAAGTGAAGATATCGTTTTTAGTCTTCTATGTGGTACAAGAGAAAGATAGATAGATAGATAGATAGATAGATAGATAGATAGATAGATAGATAGATAGATATATAGATAGATAGATAGAAGGCGGCGAGCTAGCAGAAACGTTAGCACACCGGGCGAAATGCTTAGCGGTATTTCGTCTGCCGCTACGTTCTGAGTTCAAATTCCGCCGACTTTGCCTTTCATCCTTTCGGGGTCGATTTAAATAAGTACTAGTTACGTACTGGGTCCGATTTAATCGACTTAATCCGTTTGTCTGTTGTTGTTTGTCCCCTCTGTGTGTAGCCTCTTGTGTGCAGTTAAGAAATAAGATAGATAGATAGAGATAGATAGATAGATAGAGAGAGAGAGAGAGAGAGAAAAATATAGGGGGAGGGAGAGTGAGAGATAGAGGTAGAGATTGAGAGAGCGAGGTAGAATGTGAGGTTTTCAGATTCAAAAAACTGAAATGACTAGAACTGAAACCTATCCATATGGTAGCGAACTAGCAGAAT
>NW_021833556.1:10000-12500 GCF_006345805.1 Octopus sinensis | reverse complement strand
GGCCTCTTGATCAGAACACGTTTGTGCAAGTTTTCGTAAAAAATCTTCGTTGATGCTTTTTTTTTTTTTCCTTTTTATTTTATTTACATGTCTGTTCGACCGTTTCACATAACTTTATTCATTAAAACTAATTAAAACTTCAGAAGTTCTTACAACTTTGGTCGCAGTAATGCTTTACTTTCGTTTGTTTGTAAAAATTCCTCCTCCTAATGATTTTCTTTCCATTTAGTGATAGACGGGTATCATGCAGAAAATGCCAGCTTCCAAATCCTGTTTTCTGATTAGGTGAAAATGATTAAACTTTAACACTCAGGAACATTTTTCTGCAATTTTTCTGTAAGAAGTAAATAACAAAATAATATTTTACGTGGCAAATACCAAATTTTAATGTCACAATATGTGATAGCAAAAGAGAAGACCGTAAATCGATCTCTGTGTTTGATGCTTAATTACTTTAACATTCCTCGGAAAAATGCAAGACGAAGCCGACTTCGACGAGATTTGAACTCAGAATGGAAAGAGCTAGAAGAAATGCCTCTAAACATTTTGACCGATGCAGTAAAGTTTATGGCAGCTCACCGTCTTTTATAACGACGACGACAAGAACATAAACAACAACAGCAATATGGAGGCGCAATGGCCCAGTGGTTAGGGCAGCGAACTCGCGGTCGTACGAACGCGGTTTCGATTCCCAGACCGGGCATTGTGAGTGTTTATTGAGCAAAAACACCTAAGCTCCACGAGGCTCCGGAGGGAGTGGTTGTGAACCCCGCTGTATTCTTTCACAACTACTTTCTCTCACTCTTTCTTCCTACTTCAGCCGCAAAGCTAAGGAACCATGATGTAACCCACTATGGTGTGGTAAACTTTCAGACCCTAGTCTAGATTGCGAATCCTCTGTACCCCAGGATGGTTCAGCTCTCCACCCATTAAAAAAGCCACCGTTTATGGAATGAGGATAACAACGTAGCTTTCGCACCCGCGCAACCGCCAGTCTATCGCGTGTGGTGAGTGGATCTTCAAGTTGCCACACGCATTCTTAGTAGCTTAGAGTAGGGTCGAATTAGGGATAATTCTTTGTAGCTAATGGCGTGAGTCCTGATTGGAAGAAGAAGAAGAGAAGAAGAAGACGAAGAAGACAACAGCAATAACAACAACAATCCCATGACTTCGTCGTATCTGGGAAGTGGCCGAGCCGTTGCTATGTCTTGCCAAATGTTTGCCGGTAACAATACAGGGCACGGTCGTCAAGCCATGAGATATTCCCGAAATACCAGCATATCCACTACAATACTTTGATCCACTCTTACAGACAGCAGCTCGAACATAACGTCACAATACATAACAGCAAATCAGTCTTAATCAAACTGAATAACTGGAAAATAGTTTTCAGAATGTTTACCAACATTTGCAAAATGATCTTATCAAAAGTGATTTGGGTGTAACTTGGAAAGTAGAGAATATTAGTGATTTCTTCGTAATCGGACGATGTGTACCAAAATAACCATAAGGCCGAATGAACGATACCGTGGTTCGGGTTCCATGCGTTTCTGTTTACCTTACAAATAAGTAAAACAACACATACGTACGTATTCATTGATGCATTCAAATACACACTCACTAACACATACAGATACAAACATATTGCTATATCGATATACAAGGGTAAGATTCAGGGATCCAAGTGTAGAAAATCGGTAACCTTCAAGTTATATATATATATATATATATATATATATATATATATATATATATATATATAATATATTATATTATATTATATATTATATATTATATTATATATCATATGCACACTCACACACATTGAAGTAAATAAAATAATGATCGAGAAACAAAAGTAGTTTAAAATAATGTTGAGAGATTCTGATATATAGAATGATATAAAAACAGAATTAAAGGAAAAAATAAAGGAATAAACTTTCTTTTTTAGATAGAAAGAGAAAGAAGAAGGTAGAGTGAGAGAGGGAGAGAGACATAGAAAGCAGGTAAAGTATCGAAGTGGGAAACGGATGATGAGAGAGAAAGACAAAGGGAGAATGTGAGGGAGACAAAGTGAAGAAATGATTTAGAAAGTGTATATGTTGATGGAGAGAGAGAGGGAGAGAGAGAGAGAGTGTGGGGAGAGATAATATGAAAGACTGAAGTACAGAGAAGCAGAAAGTGATGAATGCATAGAAGCATCAAGAAATCCTGAAAGAGAAGGCATGACTGAGAGTAGGAGAAGGAATTCGAAAACCTACAGAAAGACAAGGGAGCTAAAATCATAAAGTGAAATAATGTTATATAGAGACAGAATAAAATATATATGCACAAACAGGAAGAAAGAGGTGAAGGAAAGAGCTTAGACATAAATTGTAAAGAGGCTGAAACGGAGAATCGACCATAGTGCAAATAAAAGTAAAAAGAAAGCAAGCGCAAAAAGCAAAACAAAATGGCCGCGACGTTAAGTGATAAGCCCCTCAGGACTCGAGATCCGTGG
>NW_021833556.1:2500-7500 GCF_006345805.1 Octopus sinensis | reverse complement strand
CGGCAGGGGATGGTGGTGATCCCTGCTGTACTCTTTCACCACAACTTTCTCTCACTCTTACTTCCTGTTTCTGTTGTACCTGTATTTCAAGGGGCCGGCCTTGTCACTCTCTGTGTCACGCTGAATATCCCCGAGAACTACGTTAAGGGTGCACGTGTCTGTGGAGTGCTCAGCCACTTACACGTTAATTTCACGAGCAGGCTGTTCCGTTGATTCGGATCAACCGGAACCCTCATCGTCGTAACCGACGGAGTGCTTCCACTCCATTTCTGTTTAGCAATCTTAGTTTTATGGTTCATCTGGTTGAGGTCACCTTTGCCTTTCATTCTTCCCTGGGATCGATATAATGATTGGCAATCAAGTAGTAGCATCTATTTAATCGCCTCTGCTCTCCTTCCAAATGTTGCAGCTTTGGAATTTTGTTCGAAAGGCGTTGATAGCTTGGTGGATTAGCGGAATCGCCAGAACCTCGAGCTATTAATTCTAGGTATTTACGTCATAAGGCCAAATCCTGCTGCGGTCAACTTTTTAGCCTTTTTAGCGTCTGATAATATAGAGTACCAGTCATGTGCTAGGGTCGATGGTAGCGACTAATCCCCCCCCCTCCGACCAAAATTATTGACCTCGTGCTTAAATTAGAAACAATAATTAAATGTGGCATTATTTTGATTTGAACATCTAAGTAATGAGTCCCATCTTGGTCATCTTTACCTTTCATTCTCTACGGAATCCAAAACAAATTTAGAGGCGAATAGGCAGAGCGATTAAAGTGTATACTCAGAGTTCAAGTTCCCTATTTTTCACTGCCCACAAGGGGCTAAACAAGGACAGACAAACAGATTAAGTCAATTATATCGACCCCAGTGCGTAACTGGTACTTAATTTATCGACCCCAAAAGGATAAAAGGCAAAGTCGACCTCGGCGGAATTTGAACTCAGAACGTAGTGGCAAACTCAATACCGCTAAGAATCGGTTATCAAGCGATGTTGGGGGAACAAACACAGACACACAAACATATATACACACATGCATATATATATACATATATACGACGAGCTTCTTTCAGTTTCTGTCTACCAAATCGACTCACAAGGCTTTGGTCAGCCCTAGGCTATAGTAGAAGACACTTGCCCAAGGTACCACACAGTGGGACTGAACCCGGAACATGTGGTTGGTAAGCAAGCTACTTACCACACAGCCACTCCTACGCCTATCAACTTTCTTAACAAATCATAATCTGCATCTGGTTAGATCCTCATTCTGTGGCCAAATACTTATGGATCTTGTAGATTCTATATTTCTACTGATAGTGAAGGATTTGCTTGGAGGCACGTGGATCAGTGGTTAGGGTATTCGGCTCACGATCTTTAGGTCGTGTGTTCGGTACTCGGCGGTGCAGTGTGTTCTAGAACAAGACAATCTATTTCACGTTGCACGAGTCTATTCAGATAGGAAACATGAGTTGTACCTGTCTTTCAAAGGGCCATAACTTGTCACATTGTCACATTGTATGTCATGCTGAATCTCCCTGAGCAATACCTTAAGGGTACATGTGTCTTTGGGGCGTTCAGCCAATTGCGCGTTAATTTCAAATCAGATCATCAGACGTCTTCGTCTTAACCGATAGGGCCCAGTTAAAGATATAAAGATATGCTTATTATTATTGTTGCTTTTGGGAATGGTCATATTGCCAGTTTAGCCACTATATATTTGGTGTTAATTTGCTTCAGCTTTATTTTATTTTTTACATTAATCGTATTTCGGCCAGAGTTCTTTCGTCACACTTCTGTGACCTCATCAGTGGTCCTTTGCTTTCTTCTTTCTTATTTGTGTGTGTTTCCTTACTAATGATCAACCATTTTGTATTTTGTATTCCTATTGTATGTACCATTATTTGCGTATGCGTGTACTCCTATGTGTGTCTGTGTTTAGTAAGTGCGTATGTGTGCGTGTTTGTGTGCGTGTGCGTGTGTGTGGGGGAGGAGGGGAAGTGCCTGTATTATCTGTATCACCTGTTTATACACGTTCGTTTAATTTGTTTTTAATTGTTTTGTTCATGTGTTTATACGTACTTATTTTTTTTATTCTTTCTTTTTTTTATATTTAATTTAATTTAATTTTGTTAACGTATATAGTTATTCAATTCCATTTGTTTTTCCGTGTATTGTATTCTATTTTTTTCATATTGTTATCAGTTTATGGGGATCTTATTCTTTCATATGTTGTGGTGTGTTCGGGGTGTGTGCTGTTGTTCCATTCCAGTTTTCTATTCGGGCTAGGTTTATCTTCTATTAATTTGTCTAAGCGCTGCGCCTGTTCTATGTGGACAAGATTTTAACTTCTATGTTGTTGAGTGAGCCCCCGTGTTCCTGCTCGACATGCTGGTACAGAACCGATGAGGTCTTCTCTTCCTTAAGTTCCCTCCAATGCTCAGTTATCCGCTCTCCTGTGCTCCGTGCTGTTTCCCCTACGTATGTCGTTGTCTTGTGACTGCACCGTCCCTCTGTACATCTTATAATATAGACTACATTTTTGGCTTTATAGTTTGTTTGTGGGCTAAATATACATACAGTACAGTTCTCATCAGTACAGGGGGTTCTACTAAAAGGGTAGGTTCTACCGATTAGGGATTTGATAGGGTTGCCTAGCCTTTCAACAACCCTTATTCTTAGCTTAAGTTTGTCTAGGGCCCTTCTAAAGCGGTACGCCAGCTCACCTCTAGGGGCGGTGTCGACGAACATGACACTCTGGTATTTGTGGCTATCATACCATGAGTTGGGCTTTGTCTTTCATCCTTTCGGGGTCGATAAATTAAGTACTAGTTGCGTTCTGGTGTCGATCTAATAAGACTGGCCCCTCCCCCAAAGTTTCAGGCCTTGTGCTTAGAGTAGAAAACAATATGTTTAATGAAAATTCGGTCGTCTTTATATTCTTCCGTGTTCAAAGTCCGCCGAAGTCGACTTTGCTTTTTCATACTTTCGGATTCGATATAGAAAAGTACCAGCTGAGCCCGAGGGTTGATGCAATCGCGTGTGCCGAAATTGCTGGCCTTGTGCCAAAATCTGAAATAAACATTTATGGAGAGAGAAGATAAAGTGCTATCACCATATTTGGAATTTGAGGCCTTGCGTGTGAGAGAGAGAGAGAGAGAGAAAGAGAGAGAGAAGTATTAATAATATATGTGTTTAATATAAAGTAACTATGAACACTTAGGGATTTATAATACCTCAATGGATTATAGTATTATATATACACCCACACACTCACATGTACATATAATATATATCCATACATAAACACATATACATTGCGTACATACATTTGCATATATATATATGTATATAATTATAAATGTATATACACACATATATATATATATATATGTACATATTTATATGTGTGTGTAGATACATATTTATGTATATCAACACACACACACACACACGTAATTACGCGTCCACATTTTAAGATATA
The DNA here is from genome assembly GCF_006345805.1 of Octopus sinensis. Classification (NCBI taxonomy): domain Eukaryota; kingdom Metazoa; phylum Mollusca; class Cephalopoda; order Octopoda; family Octopodidae; genus Octopus; species Octopus sinensis. The sequence continues at coordinate 4,025 of NW_021833556.1, read as the reverse complement.
TTTCGTATTTTCCTACCAGAGGGTTTATATACATTGTTTACAATATTAATACAAATCTTATGTTCTGGTGACAATGGAGAAAATTGTTATCGTTGTTATTATTTATTTTTTTTTTATTCCTATCATCATGTTCATCATGATGATGATCATCATAATTTATTTATCTATTTATTTTTCTATTTTTCAATATGTTTGTTACTTTCTGATTCGCTCCCCAGCTAAAACGTCCCAAACCGCCTGCAACGAAAATTTGCTTGTTCTCTCTTGTTATAGTCATGTTGTTTAAATAATAATAATAATAATAATAATAATAATAATAATAATAATAATAATAATAATAATAATAATGACGACGTCGGTAATGATGATATTATTATTATTATTATTATTATTATTATTATTATTATTATTATTCTCTCCCCGTGGCTGCGGACCTTCACCGGAAATGAAGCCTGCTGTAAAATGGAAAATCTTTGCAATCTTTGCTCAATCTTTGCTAAAATGCCCCGACCAACATTTAGCTGGATGCCACAGGGCGTAATCGGAATGGCATTAGTTTTCGTTTCGATATTTTGTGTTGAATGGTTATGGAATGGTTCGTAATGGAAGACAGTTTTTCTTTTTGTTTTTTGTTTTTTTCTTTATCATTATGATTATGGTTCTTGGGGTGGCTGCCCCAAATAAAAAGCTATTAAAAGGTTGCGGTTCTGGTTTGCATTATAACATCTTTGGTGGTGGGGCGATCACCGTTACTACCATCGTTGCCTCTAAGACCATTACAATATGGAGTATTGCTGCTTAACCACTACCGCTACTGCCAGCAGCCCTCCCTGTGAGGATTCGTATGAGCCATCGATGCCATCACCATTGACGAGTCTATATAGCCATCGATGCCCACCACCAACTATGCATCGCCACCAACACCTCGACGACGACCACATCCCCATCACTACCAGCACCCCGACCACCAGTGGTATTACCACCACCACTATGACCACTATCGGCACCGTCGCCTCCACAGAAGCGGCCACCAGCATCATGACTACCACTTCCACCATCACCATCACCAACAACAACTACTACTACCGCCACCACACCACCATCACCAATATATTAAATACCATTACTGGTAATGACACCACCAGCGTTAGCACTACGACATACCACCACGAATATAACAGCTACCATCAATGGTACTTACTACAACAAACACCACCACCACAAGCAGCAGCAGCAGCACTACAGCTACAACCACCATCACCACCAAAAACACTACAGCCTCCACAAACACATGCACCACCACCATCACCATCAGTACCTCCGCCACTACTATCGCCACCAAAACTACTACTGTAACCCCCCCACACACAATGAGCACAACTACCACCGGATCCACTTCAGAATCGACCTGCAGCAAACCAACAAACATTAACGTGAATACCACTAACACTACCACTACCACTACCACCAGCATCCCTACCACCAATACCATTACCACAACCATCGTCGGGCACATCGCCATCTC
>NW_021833555.1:22500-28765 GCF_006345805.1 Octopus sinensis | reverse complement strand
TACATACATACATACATACATACGTAAACTGTACAATATTAGCATTTCAGTAAATAAAGTCTCTGGAGAGAAAGCTGTTTGAGTCTAAGCACATTCCTAGCTGGCGAAGTTCCTGAAACCTAAACGCGGGTTTTGTTTTCACGCAAACTTAACGTATGTTTATTAAATATATCGTTTACGACTTCTATACACATGTATCTATTCGCAGGTTACGCTGGGTTTTTTTTTTTTTTTTTTTGTATCCTAGTTATTTATTACTGACGTCTAAGTGTTTACGAGTCAGTAAATCTCAATCAATGTTTCAAAATAAATAAATACATATATAAATGGATGAATAAAAGTAGAATAAAAAAAATCAATTAGTTATTTTAGTAACGATTGCTCTGTATAAATACCTTTTAAATCTTTAATTCATCTATATAACATTTATAAGTAAATCATTGGATTATAATAGAGAACGCAGTATGAAATAGATGAACGGGTTAATACAAAGACACAAAAATTAAAAGAAGCAAAAACGTCAGCAAAGTACAAATAGAAACAAAACAAAAAAATAACAAATAAATATACAGAATGCTGATTAGGTGAATTACGAGAAGGTACTACCATAAAATGTCGGTCGCTGAACGCTCCTTTACTATATAAAAACGATAAAGCGATGGTTAAAATAGGAACGAAATGAAAGAATGGTTGGCTATGAAGGCATTCGGTTAATGTGTTCACTGACTCGGAGAAGAGAAGGTGTGGTCAGGTGTTTCTTGCGTTTGTTTTCTTAGTAGGTCCAATCGAGGTTACATTTGTCAATGGAACAACAACAACAACAATAATAATAATAATAATAATAATAATAATAACATAATTTTCGTATGTTTTTTAGGCATTCACTTACAACACTAAGTACAAAACCAAATATATGGCACCCTAGGCATAACACCAACATGAATTTCCAACTTGTTGTCTTTGAGGTCTCTGGGTAAGACTTGGAGCCAGATTGTGCAAATGTAAAGCAAAAGTCAAAATAGAATAAAATCAATAATAATAATAATAATAATAATAATAATAATAATAATAATAATAATAATAATAAACTATAACAATAATAACAATAATACCAATAATAATAATAATAATAATACACCGGGGGGGGGGCAAGAGGAACACCGGGGTACTAGAGGAACACCGGAGGACTGAGAGGAACACCGGGGGACTTTTAAGATGTAAGAAGGAAAATTCAGAGCTCCGAAACCTAACCACAAACATCGAAAACAAGGACATCCTATGGAGCCAAAGTTTTACTAACAAAGAATTGGACTGTATCCGAGTAAGTAATACAAATTGAAATTTATTACTATTTTCGAAACGAAATGATGTATTTTGACTCGATATCATCTCCACCTCTACGAAACACATGTAAACATGCGTGAAACATCACGATCATCTCCGACCCCCCAACACCATGTACAAAGAAACTACGAAGAAATTAAATGCCACGATACTATTCAACCCAAGAATAACAATCGAAGCGGTACGTACATTAAACCTACAACAAAAAATGTACGAAAAAACTACACGTGCGAAATAATGTGACAACAGAATAAACGGACCCGGTACCCTACGAAAATGACGACCGTCAAAATAATGGGCCGGACGTTGTACCTCATGTCCCGCAAAATAAAACCCAAAAGACGTAAATGGACACGTGAGGAATACATTTCTATCTTACCGCATACTTCACAGCAGTACTCTACCCAAAAAATGAAATGAAATACAACACATACATATAAAATATGGAAGGAAAATAATAGAGATTTAGACTTGGATACAGCAATGAACCCTAATAATTAGCTAACGTACGAAGATACATTCTCAACACAAAAAAATATTCAGAAATAGAAATAGAACACCTAAAGAAAATCATTCACCAGGAAATGTAGATAGAAGCACACAACAATGCCCAATAATATAAACACTGAAACTGTAAAACACGAAGACAAACGACAACATTACATAACAAAAACACCATAACTTACAAACACATATAACATACAGAAAATTGCCACTACTAGGCACTGCACACATCCTACGCAGAGCACTTTCCATACAATAACCATCAGAGCATCACAACAAATCACAGCACATACCCAAGGCACACAGAGCTGCGCTCGGTAGTGAAGTTTAAGCACGCTATAAAAATAAAAATAAAACTACTGAATAATAATAATAATAATAATAATAATAATAATAATAATAATAATAATAATAATGATAATAATAATAATAATAATAATAATAACAATAATAACAATAATAACAATAATAATAATAAAAAAAAAAAAAAATAATAATAATAATAATAATAATAATAATAATGATGATAATAATAAATCTTCCTGCTGGAGTCGCAAGGCCTCAAATTTGTGGGAAGGAGTCTAGTCGATTACAACGATCCCAGTGTTTCACTAGTACTTAATTTATCGACCCCGAGGGATGAACCGCAATATCGACGTCCGCGGAATTTGAACCCAGAACCTAAAGATAGACGAAATAGTCTGAGCAGTTCGCCCGGTTTGCTAGCGATTCTGTGAATCTTAAACCAAGAATAACGATTCTTGCTCTATAATAATAATAATGATGATGATTATAATAAATAATAATAATAATATAATAATAATAATAATAATAATAATAATAATAATAATAAAAATAATAATCATAATAATAATAATAACAATACTAGAAAAAACCAATGAATAAAAGAATTAGCAAAGCCAAACTTACAAATACTTAGGAATCCCTGAACTAGATAAGACACAACACACACAAATGAAACAGAAGATAAAAAAGAATATTATAGACGAGTTAGATCAAAACTAAAAACAGAGCTCAATGCTAAAAAAAGATAATAGGTATTAACACTTTAGCTGTCCTAGTTATAAGTTACAGCTACAATATCCTTAACTGGACACTAAATGAAATGACCAAAAATTGATAGAAAACAAGAAAAATAATGACAGGATCTAGGATGCATCACCCAAATCTGACATAGAAAGACTATATATACAACGTATAGAAGGGGGTAGGGCCTTATACAGCTGGAAAACTACTATAAAATAACCACATAGGACTGCAAAAATATTTACTTCAGAAGGAAGGAAAACTGATACAATAGCGGCAAAACACGAGCCAAAACAAAAAACTGTTCTCAGTATTTAAGGAAGCTGACAAATACAAACAAGAAATCATACCACCTAATGATATGAAGAGAAGAAGAAGAAGAAGAAGAAGAAGATGAAGAACAACAAAAGCTATAAACAAATGAAATCCAAACTAAAAATAGAACAGCAACGAACCATGATTAAAACGATGGCAAGAAAAGCCCCTGCATGGTAAATACTGGACTAAACTAAACGCAAAAGAAATAGACAAAGACAAACCCAGCAATGGTTGAGAAGCTCAGGACTCAAAGCAGAGACAGAGGGATTTTTAATTGCAGCACAAGACCAAAGCCTCCCCACCAGAAATTACAAAAACATGTAATAAAAGAAAATAACAAGTAACTCCAGAATATGTGGAGATGGACAAGAAACAATAATCATATTATCTCTGGCTGCCCAATCCTGGCTAAGAAGGAATATATTCACAGACATGACAGAGTTGGAACCTACATACACTGGAAGCTATGCCAACATTATGGAATAAAAACACAGAAAAAAGATGATATAGGCACACACCGTAAAAGTCCAGAAAAACGAAAAAAAAGCAACCATACTCTGGGATATGCTGATACACACAGATAGAGAAATTCAGGCCAACAGACAGATATAGTTGTCAGAGATCATGAAGAAAAAAATGCTTTCTATTGATTTATCAATACCGGCAGATGACAACGTGACTCTAAAAGAAATGGAGAAACTTTCAAATACAAAGACCTGGAAATAGAGGTAACCAGAATGTGGAATCTAAAAACAGAAACAATTCCTATCATAATAGGTGCATTAGGCATGATAAAAAAATTCAGACAATACATAACAAAACACACCAGGACTTACAACAAATATAACATACAGAAAATTGCACTACTAGGCACTACACACATCCTACGCAGAACACTTTCCATACAATAACCATCACAGCATCACAAACAAACACAGCACATACCTAAGGCACACAGAGCTGCGCTCGGTAGTGAAGTGAAAGCACGCTATAAAAATAAAAATACAGAATAATAATAATAATAATAATAATAATAATAATAATAATATAATAATAATAATAACAATATTTTTACTAAAGGCACAAGGCCTGAAATTTGGTGGGAGGGGGTTGTCGATTACATCAATCCCAATGTTTCACTGGTACTTAAGTTATCGACCCCGTAAGGCAAAGTCAACCTCAGCGGAATTTGAACTCAGAAAGGAGTCACGATCGAAATGCCACTAAGCATTTTTCCCAGTGTGCTAACGATTCTACTAACTCACTGCTTTAATAATAATTTGATGCTAAAGCACGTTGAAAACCATGAAAAATGGAAGAAGCATCATTCTGTTATGAAGGAGAGCAAAACATTTTCAAGTGAGTTTACGCGTGATACTGAGGGTGAACAGCGTGATGGATGTGCAGCAACCGTAGTTGCAAAGACGGTGAAATCGACAGCAAAGCAATAGGTCGGAACAAAAACTCTTCTTGGCAAATATGTGACCCATAGCAAAGAAGCTGATGTAGACCAGAAGCACACCATCAGTGGATACGGAGCTCAGGGCTAAAGGCAAAGAGTGAAGGCTTTACTTGGCTGCTCAAAATCAGAGCTTATTACCCGGAACTATCAATTCCAATATGATGATAAATGCTGGAGGCTCAAAGTGTCTACACCATACTGCAACCACGGAGTTGAAACAGTGGATCGTTCACTTCTCCGAGAATTGTCAACTCTATCATATTTATCATTATCTTTCTTTGAGTCATACGACAATGTATATTTTTTCATGTTTTGTTTGTTTGTTCCTTCTCAAGTCATGCCTGGCTCATAAGGGCCGGTTTCCCGCTTTCTTTGGCGTATAGGTTCCCCACCTGGATGGGACGCCGGTCTGCCGCAGGTGAGCTGCAAGATGCAGGAGGAAAGAGTGAGAGAAAGTTGTGGCGAAAGAGTCAGCAGAAGTTTCGCGTGGAGCTTAGGTGTTTCGCTCATAAACACACACATCGTCCGGTCTGAGATTCGAACCCGCGATCCCTCGACCACATATTTTTTCATAGCAGCTTTATATTTTTAGGACATGAAATAATGACATTGTATACAAATTTTGGCTGAAGGCCATCGATCCAGTTGCTCAACTAGTACTTATTTTATCGATCCTGAAAGGATGAAAGGCAAAGTCGACTTCGGAGGAATTTGAATGGAAAGAAGGACGAAATGCTGCTAAGCACTTTGAAATGTCACATATGACGTAAGAGTGAAAACGCATGGCTTAGTGGTTAGGCTATTTGGCTCACAATCGTAAGGCTGTGAGTTTGGTTCCCGACGGTGCGTTGTGTCCTTAAGAAATTAATTTAAATTTACGTGGGTCCAGACCACTCAGGAGGTGAAAATATGTGATGCCTCTAATTCAATACCATGTCACAATGTGTCACGCGGAATCTTCCCAATATTAAAAGAACACGTGTCTTTGGAGTTCTCAACCACTTGCACGTTAATTTGATGAGCAGGGTGTTCCGTTGATCGGCTCAACTGGCAGGCCATTTGTCTTAGTGTGATAATATGACGACATACGTAAAATTGTTTTCTATATGTATTACAGACAAAAAAATATTACATTTGTGAAGTGAACACTAAAGATCTTGTATTATATGATATGCTGCAGTAACACCATGAGAAATATACAGAATACGTATTGACATCACGGGTATACTAGTACACACACATACATGTATACGTACATACATACGTGCGTACATACATGGAAACATCTGTTTATGTGAGTAGGTGTATTATGTAAATATATGTGATATATGTGCATGCCTATCTATCTATCTATTCATCTATCTATCTATCTATCTATCTATCTATCTATCTATCTATCTATCTATCTATCTATCTATTTCTCTCTATCTGTCTGCCTGTCTATATATCTATCTACCTCACACTCTCCCTCTGTATGTACTTACATATATACATCGATACACACACACACACACACACACACCACACCACACACACACACAACACACACACACACACACACACACACACACACACACACACACATATATA
>NW_021833555.1:12500-20000 GCF_006345805.1 Octopus sinensis | reverse complement strand
ATACTGGAATGTTATAAGTAATGCAAAGTTGATATCTTCAACTAGATTTAAGTGTTTTCTTCAACAATGGTTTTGAATATTGGGTAATGAAGAGTATGATGAGAATACAAGCGGCCGAAATGGGGACCGTCCGAAGGATTTCTGGAGTAACGTTGTTCGACAAGGGGCGTAATTCGGAGACCAGATTTTCTCTCCAGGCGTAGACACCACTTTTTTTGCATTGACAGGTCACAACTCCGATACTACGGACATGTTATCGGAAAATCGCAGGAAAGTATTGCAAGATAGATTATTTTTGAAGCCGAGTAAACCGACAGAAGCCCTAGCGATAAACCAAGAATGATATATTACATAATATCCATAATCTCAGTGGGTCACTCTTCGAAAGAGTATAATGATGGTTGCTCCCGGTAGGACCTCATGGAAGAGATACCTCAGAACTCTAATCTCCACAATACTCCCACGAATAGTGATTGGGAAAAATGACTGGGTGTATCCTTTAAAAGAAGAATCGGTTTTACATAAAGTAGGGAATCTTTTATAAATTAGTTTTTAATGGACGTGTCCTATGTAATTTTTTCTACTTTAGTCACAAGGTCCGAAACTTTTGTAGAGGGGGCCAGTTGATTAGATCGACTCCAGTACGCAACTGGTACTTAATTAGATCGACCCCAATACGCTACTCGTACTTAATTTATCGACCCAGAAAGGATGAGAGACAAAGTTGACCTCGGCGGAATTTGAACTCAAACCGCAAAGACAGACTTGTATTATATAATATAACATAAATACATACGTGTCTCTCTCTGTAAAACAAATTTATATTATTATAACATAAATGTAATAGTCGGTTCATTATAATTTATTAAACGGATATATATAAACATATATGGTGGAGGCGCAATGGCCCAGTGGTTAGGGCAGCGGACTCGCGGTCATAGGATTGCGGTTTCGATTCCCAGACCGGGCGTTGTGAGTGTTTATTGAGCGAAAACACCTAAAGCTCCACGAGGCTCCGGCAGGGGATGGTGGTGATCCCTGCTGTACTCTTTCACCACAACTTTCTCTCACTCTTACTTCCTGTTTCTGTTGTACCTGTATTTCAAAGGGTCGGCCTTGTCACTCTCTGTGTCACGCTGAATATCCCCGAGAACTACGTTAAGGGTACACGTGTCTGTGGAGTGCTCAGCCACTTACACGTTAATTTCACGAGCAGGCTGTTCCGTTGATTCGGATCAACCGGAACCCTCGTCGTCGTAACCGACGGAGTGCTTCCAATCAATAAACATATATCTTTACCCCTTTTAAGGGTCTGCCTCTATTTGCTGTTCAGTGAATTATTTCCTCTTGACAGGTCTCTGTCTTTCTCAAACCATTAGCGTTCATTCAAACTTCACTTAAATCCTACTGAGATGATAACCCACATCATTAACATTACCAGCCTGAAATATAACGCAATAAATTTAATATTCTCACAGAAAAACATGGATAGCTGCATTTCACATGTTCCTTGAGTGGATTTAATTAATAATATCATTACCCTCACAACTGATCGCATGCTCTTCTAATTGTTGAACTTCATGCCATACGTACCTATATATATATATATATATATATATATATATATATATATATATTATATATATATATATAAATACACACACATATATATATATATATATATAATACACACATATATATATATATATATATATATGTGTGTGTGTGTGTGTGTGTGTCTATGTGTGTTTACACTCGCAATATATTTATACACACACAAATATGTATTTATGTATATATATATATATATATGAAAGTTGAAAATGCACTGGGATAGGTTTATTTTTTTTTTTGTTAAATTTTTAAAGAAGCAACCGGTTTCACCGTGTTCTCTGATTTTCAAACGACGAGATTGAAAGATGTGAAGCTATGCAGCAGCTATCTTGCTTCTGACTGGAATTCTAAAATTGTCTTATTTTAAAAACAAAAGACAGTCTTGTAAATAAACAATAATTGTCAGTGCTGTGGGACGGGGTTAGCAAGATGGGGTTACACCTATGCCTTACGTCGGCTCCGGCCATTATGATATTCGAAGGAGCTGTGGCGGGACTATTCAACGGATGGAAATTTCAAGTATGAAGTAAAAACAATTTAGATAAGGGCATTGACTGAATACTTCTTTCCTGGAGTGTAAAACGCTCCTCTGGTCAAGTGAGTTTTTTATAAGATTCTTTGCCCTTTTCAGCCAAGCAAAGCTGACATCGTTTGCTTCTGTTTATATAAGAGCCTGGCTGTTCAAATAGCTACTACTTAATTATGTATAGCGTACCTTCCTCTTTTAAGCGCCAAACGTGTCTAGTCAGAGACTTGAAGACTTATGGTTGTTTAGACGTTGCTTCAATGATAGGGGCAGCCTAGTGGTTAGGGATTTCGGCTCACGATCGTAAGGTCGTGAGTTCAATTTCCGGCGACGCGTTCTGTCCTCGAGCAAGACACTTTATTTCACGTTGCTCCAGTCCACTTTAGCTGAGAAGAATAAGTTGTACCTGTATTTCAAAAGGGCCAGCCTTGTCACATTCTGTGTCACGCTGAATCTCCCTGAGAACTGCATCAACGGTATACATGTCAGCCACTTGCACGTAAATTTCACGAGCAAGCTATACAAGGATATACACTTATTTAGTTAACTGGCACTCCGTCGATTACGATGACAAGGGCTCCAGTTGATCCGATCAATGGAACAGCCTGCTCGTGAAATTACCGTGCAAGTGGCTGAGCATTCCACAAACACGCGTACCCTTAGCGTACTTCTCAGAGAGATTCAGCACGACACAGAATGTGACAAGGCCGGCCTTTTGAATTACATGTAAAACTCATTTTCGCTAGCTAAGTGGACTGAAGCAACGTGAAATAAACTGTCTTGCTCAAAGACAAAGCGCTCTGCAGAGAATCGAACCCACGACCTTACGATCATGAGCCGATTACCCTAGCCACGAAGCAACGCGCTTCTACTAATTAGTTACTGGTAATAAGTGAAGGCACATATATTGGCGAAACCCATAACAACAAATATAAATACATTCTCCAGGAACGTTGTTCATATCGAGAATATTCTTATTACTGCACTGAATAATGGATTTACTATATAACTGTGTAGTCTGGTGACTATATTTTCAAGGCAGATAAGCTCTTGATAATGTAAGTAGCATAGGTAAGATATATGAAACAAAACGTAAAATTATTGTTAACAGCAACGATATCAGTAACGACCGAATTACCCAAAATCAACAACGCAGAAAAATATCAATAAAATTTCGATACTTTGGCTGTTGGCTCTTTCCAGGATTTAGTTTTTGGTTGAATAGTGTTCCCCATTTGATGCTCAGGATTAAATCGAAGCTTTTTGGTGGTGAAAGCTTTCTAATTTTTGGATGTCACGACGATATAGAGTCCATGTTTCGCAGCCATATGTTGTTTATTCCTTCTCGAGCTACGCCTGGCTCATAAGGGCCTGTTTCCCGGTTTCCTTGGCGTATAGGTCCCTCCCCCCACTGGACGGGACGCCGGTCCGTTGCAGGTGAGCCGCAAGATGCAGGGGTAAAGAGTGAAAGAAATTTGTGGCGAAAGAGTCAGCAGAAGTTTTGCCATTACCTTCTGTCGGAGCCGCGTGAAGCTTAGGTGTTTTGCTCATAAAGACACACATCGCCCGGTCTGAGATTCGAACCCTCGATCCCTCGGCCGCGAGTCCGCTGTTCTAACCACAAGGCCATGTGCCTCCACTTCGCAGCCAAATAGCAAGGTTGAAATGACTATAATACTATGGGCCAAAGCATTCATTGTTAAGTTAAGATCTTTGTTGTTGAAGACGCATTTGTTTAACTTTCGAAATACTCCGTGTGCAGCTTCAAATCTGTGTTCCACATCCTTTTCTGGGGTGCACTTGTATGATAAAAGGCTGCCTAGATATGGAAAATGTTCTACTTTTTCAAGAGGTGTACCATCGATAGCAACATTAAATCTGGTAAGTTGGTATTTGGGGGTTGGCTGTGCTTGGACTTTGGTATTCTTGATGTTTAATTGAAAGCCAAAACGCTGATAGGCTATAACAAAATTGTTCACATCATCAATATCAATAAGATTAAAAAAACACAGCGAATGATATTAAAAGCAAAACAAAAATACTTTGTCGTTGACGTTAAATGTATTTAAAAATTTCGAGAGAGTGTGAATTAATTGTTATTGGATTAATAGACCTTGAAGCACATAAAACAATAATGAATAACATGAAAATGTTGTTTCAAAGCTATTTTGTATAGATACGGTGCTAGTTTTCCCATTGGGATCGAACCCACATCTGATGTAGCTACGACAGGCGTTCTAACGTTGAACAAAACATCCATCGAATTCCCTACCGTCCATTTTAGAAACTCTATTCTTACTAGCGTGGGTTGTATGTTGTTAACATTATAACGTTGTAACCATTCAAGGTCTGGGTTTTAGTCCGATGGACAGTATTCGACTTTTCCTATTCCATGGGTTTTCAACCTGATATTTACATGCTCTTATTTATCGCGGATCTTTTCGGTTTGAACGGCAGTTTTTTAAAATAATTTCCACGTAACTAAACACTTTTAAACTTCGTATAATGGTAGAATTTGTTTATAAAACATCTTTTCCTCTTGACTTTATTGAGAAAATTCTACAGTTTGTAAGATATTTGTTGTGGTTTTTCTGCAATTTCAACAAATCAATGACGTATATTGAGGTAAAAAACAGTCTGTGCCGTATGAATATGTCCCTCGTTTAAGAAACAGATTGGGCTCATTTACATTTGTGAAGAAAAAAAGATACCCTTCCCCCCTAACCCTAACCCTAACCCTAAAACAGATTGAAATGCAATAGGGCGATACTAGGGTCATAATTATGGGTGACAATTTCATATGACACCGCTAGAAAAAACTGCCGTTCAAACCGAAAAGATCCTTTATAGCTGTTTGTGTATCGAGATCCCTTGTTCTAAAACCAGGAATAAATATTTAAATGTCATCGCAAACTTACTAAATTTAATCAGTTTGTGCAATTGGCAAATGTTGATATCGTTCATCTCCCTAACTCCGTTAAAAAATAACCAATTGTAAGCTGTCATCTTGAAGCATATAAAATCAAGGAGTGTTTTTTTAAACTCTGTAGAAACGTATTGTATTAGCTTTTGTATCAATACTTTTGGAGAATATTTGTCGTTTGTCGGAGGGTGAATGTCTATCAAATAATTATCGGTTTCCGAATTACCCATAAATTGATATATAGAAAAAAATATTAAAAAAATATATATAAAAGATTAAAAATAAATCATATAAAAGTAAAAAGTAGAAATAAATAATCGCATACCGTTTAACACGTACGGATTTTCTTTGGAAGGTATCACATAAATCTGTCTTTACTTTACCTTAATAAGGACTAATGCCAACTAAAGACGCACCTACTGACTTTAGGATATGGATAAAACAGCCATAAAACGTGATGGATAGTTGTCGGACGCGGGCACAGCTGGTTCAGTTAGCTCGGCCAAGAAAGTATTTCATTCTCTGAGACAACATAGAAGAAAAAAAAAAAACGTTAGGAAAAAAAATATGCTTGTCTGGTCGAGGATTTTAAATATTGAAATACTGCCGACCACATATAAGAACCACATGCACTCACAATAAAATAGTACACATAGACACACATACACACATGCACGCCCGCAGGAACACTCACACAAATATACGCACATATATACACACGCACATTGCACTCTGTATCTGTTGCGCGGTTGCCGTGTAGCGACTTTCGAAGTGTCATTTTGCTGTTGGTTTTTCCTTCTCTTAAACTTGCGGCCGGACAAAATTAAGTCACAATTAAACGCAATATTCTGTGTAGATGGAGGAACAGCGCTCACACACACACACACACACACACACATACACACACACACACACAAACACACAGACACACACACATACATACATACATACATACACATACATATAAACAGGAGCGGTTGTGTAGTAAGTAGCTTGCTCACCAACCACATGGTTCCGGCTTCAGTCCCACTGTGTGGCACCTTGGGCAAGTGTATTGTCCTATAGCTTCGGGCTGACCAAACACTTGTGAGTGGATTTGGTAGACGAAAACTGAAAGAAGCCTGTCGTATATATATGTTTGTGTGTCTGTGTTTGTCCCACCACCATCGTTTGACAACAGATGTTGGTGTGTTTACGCCCCCATAATGTAGCGGTTCGGCGAAAGAGACCAATAGAATAAGTACTAGGCTTACAGAGAATAAGTCCTGGGGTCGATTTGTTCGACTAAAGGCGGTATTCCAGCATGGCCGCAGTCAAATGACTGAAACAAATAAAAGAATATAAGAGCATATATATATATATGTATATTTATATATATGGAAAATTTCTTTGCATATATGAGTACAAATACATATACATACACACATACATTTATAGTCATATATATATATATATATATGCATGCACAAGAGCTTTTACTTTGTTACGCATATTCAATTTTTATGGTGAAGAACATAGATTTTGAAATTTATACTTGGTCTCCCTTAATAACTTATAGTATTCAATAATTTTGTAATTTTATAATTTAATGACATGCATTTATAGAAATTATTTAGCAGCAGTCAACTTTTTGAGATATAGCTTCATACATCGATTTGAAGTAGAGTTACAATTTTCAAACCATCCAGATGTTAACATCTTGTAGATTTCTTTGTTCATGCCCCTAATCTTTTTCCACAAAATTGGTGTCATACACATGCGGAGAATGTAATATTTGTTATTTGAATATTGATTACCGGTGAAACTGTGCCTTAATGGACGACTAACTAAACTATTAAGCTGTTTAATACACACATATCCACTCTATCACAGTATATAATTCTTTGTGGTGAATCTTACAGTATATGCACAGACATAACGTAGATAGACACACACATACTCATTTGCACACACACACACACACACTAATGTGCACACACCAACACACGTTTATATCTTTGTCTACGCATCTATCTATCTATCTATCTATCTATCTATCTATCTATCTATCTATCTATCTATCTATCTATCTATCTACCTATCTATCTATCTATCTATCTATCTATCTATCTATCTATCTATCTATCTATCTGTCTGTCTTCTAACTCTTGTATGTGTGTGTCTGTATGGAATCTGTCATCTAGTGGTAAGCCTGTTGTACTCACGATCGCTAGATCGAGGGTTCAATTCCCTAACTTCTCGGCGCATTGTGTTTCTAAGCGATGTACTTCATTGTGGCTCCAGTACCTCTTTCGATCAGGGTAAAATGTTGGTCTAGCTACTGCTCTTCTAGTCTAGCGAGAAATGGAAGAAAATTTAAAGATAAAAGGAAAAAAATCAATAAGAAAATTGTAAAGGAAGTGGAAGAATAACCCCCCAAAAAATAATGCAATCCCTT
>NW_021833555.1:0-7500 GCF_006345805.1 Octopus sinensis | reverse complement strand
AAGATGGTTTAGAAACTGCATTCGATGCAATCGACATTTGAATGAGCATGCGCATTTAGAAGTCACAGAGAAATAAAGGGGAGATAATTAAGATTAAAGTAAATATCAGCAGTCATTTACAACTATCAAAAATATTCCTGAGCCAACAATGGAATTCTTTATGATATATTCGATTCTTTATTATGAAATCCCGCTAAGATGTATTTTATAACATGCGGACACGAAGAAAACATCTCGCTACTTGTATTTATACAGTCACGGAGTTTCTCAAGTTTTTTATTTTGTTTTTAAAGCGGCTAGAGTCTTTCAAGCGAGCATACAGAATAAACATTTTGAAACGTTAAAATTAAGTTTGATGCTGGAAGAAGCTGATGATCTTTCCCTTAGTTTCCAGATCAATACTGAGAGGTTTATTGCCAGTCTGCATGAATAACAGGAGCCAGATGTTTCCTTTGGGTCTTCATTTCACAAATTTGAGCTTGCATTAAGTGCAATAAAAATGCTAATAATAATAATAATAATAATAATAACAATAATAATAATAATGATAATAATAATAATAATATAATAATAATAATAATAATAATAATACATATAATAATGAATAATAATAAGGATGATGATGATGATGATGATGATGATGATGATGATGATGATGATGATGATGATGATATGATAATGATGAATAATAATAAAATGATAATATAATAATAATAATGAATAATAATAATAATAATAATATAATAATAATAATAATAATAATAATAATAATAGTGAATTAAGTGTAACCACAAGAACAGCAATATATCTATATATGCACGTATGTATTTACATAAAGGAGAAAATTATGATGAGCACAAGCTTTAATAATTTGTTCCCTACTTACGTTTCACAAATGTTGTTATTTATAAGGTCTGCTTTGCCTGTTCCGAGAGCAATTGGATGCTGAACCATAACAAGGGTAACTGTTTATTGCATTATGCGATACTGAACAAATGCACGGAACACGAAACTCAGCATAAGCGGTCGTACAACTAAATCTATGCACAATGTATACTATTAGGATTTCTCTCTCTCTGTCTCTCTGTCTCTTTGTCTCTGTCTGTCTGTCTCTCTCTCTCTGTATATATATATATATATATATATATAACTATATATATATATATATATATATGCGTGTGTATGTATGTATAAATATATATATGTATGTATGTATGTATGTAGTATGTATGTATGTATGTATGTATGTATGTCTGTATGTATGTATGTATGTATGTATATATGTATATATGTATATATATAATATATATATGCATGTGTATATATATATATATATATATATATATATAGGTTAAATGAGGTATGACTGCCCTCACTACCGAAACAGCTGTCAGTTTTGATTTAATTGCATATTATATTTGAAATTTTTTACTTATATCTCTTTATCTTTTTATTATTACTGTATATCTCATTTTGTATAATGCCTTTACTCATATGTAATGGTGTATTAAAGTATTGATTGGGTATCATCGGATAGTTGATGTTTTATTAATTTAAGTATGTTTCTCCATTCTCTAATTTTGTAGTATTAATTTACGGTAATATTATTACCTTTACCCATATAATACAATAGATGAACTGATTGTTTGACAATTTTTAACATCTATGTATTAATCTTGTTGGGTACCTATCTGGCAGTAATGATATTGGATATAATTATCCCATGGTGGGTTGAATTTTCAACCCCTATCTCATTTTATAACCTATATATATATATATATATATATTCGGTTTAAATAATTGAGATTCAAGTGAATTCTAATGAATTCACATGAATATAGTCCTTAACTAGGATGCACCGGAAATCTATATGGTGTTAACCATACGACAAGTGGGGTGATTACAAATAGGAAAAAAGCAACAAGAATGGATTAAAATCTCGGTACAATTGTTTCGTACGAGGACATCTTTAATAAGCTACATTTTTTGTAGCATTTTTCGTTAGCTTATTAAAGATGTCCTCGTACGAAACAATTGTACCGAGATTTTAATCCATTCTTGTTGCTTTTTTCCTATAATATATATATATATATATATATATTTAAATAATAAAGTTTAAAAATTCATATTAATTTGATTAATATGAATTTAAACCAGCGGCCTAGCATATTGAAAAATTCTGAAGATTCAGAAAAATTATATTACATACATATAAGAGGGATGTCCACCTAGTGGTCATCCTCCTCATATATATAATATATTATATATATATATATAATATATATATTGCAGCCGGAAAATCTAGATGCAGGAATTGAACACCTATTTTGTATATCTTAAACTACATCTGACGAAATTCGACTTTCAAATAATTTTCAATCTTAGTAATTAATTTGTGAAGGTCTTGAATTGAAACAGCTGTAAGATATTGTTGTCAATTCTTTAATTAATAAATAATAATTTATTAAAGCAGCATGACTCTACCTAGATAACAACAAAATTTGTTTCAACACAATAATTAATATAAAGAGTCTTGCAAACGAGATTCATAAACGAAGTATACAGAGTACCGTAAATAAGCTGTCGTCTAAATTACGCAAAAATTAAAATTACAGTGACATTTTATTTTAACATACATATTTACAAAAAATACATAGAAATAACTTGAAATACTAAAAAGTAAAGTTATTCAATAAAATCGCCATTGGCTTCCAGACGATTTCGGAATCTCATGCAACTCTTCTGGAAAGGTTTTCTTGTTTAAGTTGGGGAATTTTGTCGCAAACCTTGCCTTCGGTTCATCTTTGGTGTTACAAGGAGTTTTGTTGGCCTCACGCTAAACTACGCCCCTCACATAATAATCAAGGAGGTTGCAGTCTGGGGAGTTAGGTGGGCAGATGTTAGGGGTGATATGGTCGAAGAAATTGTCTGACAGCCATGACTGGGTTTTCCCGCTTGTGTGGCATGGTACAGAGTTTTGTTGCCAGGCATAGGGTCTTCCAGCAGCCACCCCTTTGACCCAGAACAACACTACCTCATCCAGACACTTGATGTAGGTGCCCGTGTTGAGTGTGAGACCGTGTGGATAGAAAAATGGAGGCATAACATCACTATCACTAGGTATCACTCCAAACACCATGATTTTGACTAGTTGTTTGCTTTTTATCAGTCTCTGTACATCTCCTCAGATTGCACTGCCCTCAGATTCACACCCAAACACTCTTATATGTTCGTATTATAGCTTCCGGCGCGAATGTCAAACACTACAGCATGCCGTTTCCAAATTTTTGGCAGAGTGAATTGCGTCATGGTGCTGTTATTCTGAAAGACGGTGCCCAACTAACCCTACTATACTGTGTAGTCGACTAAATGAAGAATAAACAATACGCATGCGTGAAACCAAAAAAATATAAAGTGATTACAATTTACTCATCACACCCTGTATACACGTGCGTGCGCACATATATTATTGTTTATATATTTCAGGCATTAGACAGTGGCCATGCTGCAGCTCCACCTTGAAGAAATTTAGTGAAACGAATCGACTTCCGTACTTATTTTAAGAAATATTATTACCCATTCTATGGGATTCTTTGTTCAGTGACTAAGTTACGGGGACGCAAAGACACCACCAACATTTCCCAAGCGGTCGTGGGTACAAACGAAAGTGCACACGTGCTCACACACACACACGCACATACATGCGACGATCTTATTTCTGTTTAAGTCTACGAAATCCTCAAATCCACTCACAAGGCTTTGGCGGACCCGAGACTATAATAGAAGGTACTGCCCCGTGGGACTGAAGCCGGAGCCATGTAGTTGAGAAGCAAACTTTTTACCACATAGCCACAACTGACAGATCAATCTGTCGATAGATAAGATAGATAGACCAAACACAACCTTTTTAAACGCAGGTATCTATAGATATAACTGTGAACATCATAACTAAGTGGTTTCACTCTGATTGCGTTTGATGTAAGGGAGGCGACTCTCATAAGAATAGCGATGTTGTTAAGAAGGAATCATTAAAGAAAGTAGCATTTTAGTTGTCAGGAAACATTCGTAAATTTTGTATATTTTTCTCTTCGTAATGATCCACTGATATATTTCACATACAACACATGCGTTGATCGGTTCTTAAATTAGCAATAAATGGAATAAATATTAGCCTCTTTCGTAGCAGTTGTACGTGTGTTTTATCTATCTATCTATCTATCTATCTATCTATCTATCTATCTATCTATCTATCTATCTATCTATCTATCTATCTATCTATCTATCTATCTATCTACGCATTGAGTCGAAATAGGGGCAGCTGAAGAAGGGGAATGTTCCTTCTGCTGTTTGTACTCTGTTTTATCGTTGTTAAAAAAAGGTCCGTTTCCTTGTTTGGTTTTATGTTTTCGTTTCTCATTGTGTTCTACGTTTATTTGTGGTGTCCTGTACTCATATATGCATGTATATATATATATACATATTTAAATGTAGGTATGTACATATATGTATGTATGTATGCATATATTTTATTTATTAAATTGTTATATATATATATATATATATGGCCTGCTCGCTTAGCCAGCGAGGTGGCGTCATTGAAGGCTAAAACAATGTGAATCGCATTGTGACCAGCGATGTGTAGCAACATCTGATGGCCTGGTCGGTCACATGATATATATATATATATATATATATATATATATATATATATATGGATGGATAGATAGATAGATAGATAGATAGATAGATAGATAGATAGATAGATAGATAGATAGATAGAGATAGATAGATAGATAGATAGACATATGCGACGGGCATCTTTCAGTCCCCACTCACAGGGCTTTGCTCGGCCCGAAGCTATAGTAGATGACACTTGACCAAAGCAGGGGGACTGAACCCGGAGCCATGCGGTTGGGAAGCAAGCTTCTTACCACACAGCCAAACCTGTTCCTACGTGAATGGCAACATTCACCTCGGCGGGATTTGAACTTAGGTTGCAGTGAACCGGAAGAAATAGTGCAAGGTCCCTCCTTCTTACGGTTGCTCCATCGACTCTTACTAAGCCAGTTTCCCTCTTCTATATTCATTATAAAGTATAATACAGGTGAGATTGACAGCTATTTCTAGCATACAACGACTGACCATTTACATCAGAATTTTTCAAACTTTTGTCGCGACCCAGTGAACGTTCGGGACTCACAGTTTGGAAAATGCTGTATATTCAGCATTTTGTACCCAGTTGCGTTTAATTTTTCTGCCCTTCTTTTGTTCACGCGACCCATTTTATTTATCTCGCGACCCAATTATGTCCCATAATTGTTCCGCATATGTTCCTGTGTTAAAAAAAAAACAAAAAACAAGGAGTGGCTGTGTGGTAAGTAGCTTGCTAACCAATCACATGGTTCCGGGTTCAGTCCCACTGCGTGGCATCTTGGGCAAGTGTCTTCTGCTATAAGCCCCGGGCCGACCAATGCCTTGTGAGTGGATTTGGTAGTCGGAAACTGAAAGAAGCCTGTCGTATATATGTATATATATATATATATATATATATGTGTGTGTGTGTTTGTGTGTCTGTGTTTATTCCCTAGCATTGCTTGACAACCAATGCTGGTGTGTTTACGTCCCCGTCACTTAGCGGTTCGGCAAAACAGACCGATATAATAAGTACTGGGTTTACAAAGAATAGGTCCAGGGGTCGATTTGCTCGACTAAAGGCGGTGCTCCAGCATGGCCGCAGTCAAATGACTGAAACAAGTAAAAGAGAGAGTAAAGAGTAAGTATTGGATTTTTATCATTTTGAATTTGTAGTTTTGTATGACAGAGTAGTACACGTGTACCTAACTTTTGTATTGTTTCTTCCCCTCTATCCACACCTCATTCGTTCATGCTGTTTCTCATTCTCTCTCTCTCTCTCTCTCTCTCTCTCTCTCTCTCTCTCTCTTTCCATCTCCCTCTCTGTGTCACTCTGTCTCTCTCTTCCTTTCTCTTTCTTCTTTATCTCTTTACTCAGTAGCAGAAAGAATTAAAGCACCTTTTTGAGTTAATGTGTGTTAGAAATCCCAATTATCCTATGTATGTCTGCATGTATGTATATATGTATGTATGTATGTTGTATGTATGTATGTATGTATGTATGTATGTATGTATGCATGTATGTATGTATGCATGCATGTATGTATGTATGTATGCATGTATGTATGTATGTATGTATGTATGTATGTATGTATGTATGCATGTATGTATGTTTTTATGTATGCAAGCATGTATGTATGTATATATGCGCGTGTATATATATGTATGTATATATATATATGTTTATATATGAATGTATAAATGTATGTATGTATTTGTTTGTATATATATGAAGGTATATGTTTGTGTGTTTGCGTGTTATGCTTGTATGTAGTGAGTGTATATGTTACAAGGAGTGAGAGAGGAAGGTTATATATACATGGATATGAGTTTGTGAGTAGGCGTGTATTTGTTTGTATACAATAGACTTAGTATACAATAGACTTGCAATCGCGTTTTGTGTATTCACATGTACACACAAAAGAATCTGTACATATATGCAAATATGAATAGGTACATGTGTGCATTCACACATGCTTACATACATACATAGAGACGGACATGCATACATATGTATACGTATGTTTATGTATACAGGTATACAGATATTCCACATACAGACGACACAGGTATATATATATATATATATATATATATATATATATACAAATTGAGATAGGGGTTGTAAATGCAACCCTCCATGGGATAACATATATCCAATATACTGCTAGTGAAGTACCCAACAAAGTTAGTACATAAATGTTAGGAATTGTGATGCAATTAATTCATTTACTGTATTATATGAACGAAGGTAAACTGTTTTACCACAAATTAATAATAGAAAATAAGAAAATGGAGAAATACATCTAAATCAATTATCAACTACCAGATAATACCCAATCACATAATTTATTAAACCACTACATATGAACATTAAGGTCAAACATATTAATATAGAACAAAACATTGTACATGAAGGAGTAATATGGTACAATAAGTACAGTATGTATAGAGAATATAAAAAATATAAATATAATATAATATGTTTGACCTTAATGTTCATATGTAGTGGTTTAATAAATTATGTGATTGGATATTATCTGGTAGTTGATAATTGATTTAGATGTATTTCTCCATTTTCTTATTTTGTATATATATATATATATATATATATATATATATATATATATATATATATATATCTATAAAATATATATATATATATAAAGGAAAATGATTCTTTTTATTTATTCATTATTATTATTATTAGTGCTTCGTTCGTTTTTTGAACTTGTAAAATAGAATTTTGTGAATGTACAAACACCGTTCATTTAGATAAAACGGATGTTTTTGGGGAGGTTTTGTTTAGAAAAGGAGACATTGCTTTTGTCTGTTTTTTTTTATGGGGGAATGAGGGAGGTTCCATGA
>NW_021833554.1:22500-28305 GCF_006345805.1 Octopus sinensis | reverse complement strand
TTATTACATTTTTTTATAGCTCGTATTTTTTGCTAATTTTTTTAAACAATATTTTTGCCTTCCAGTTATTGATAATTCTGTAAATGGAAATGTAGAGCATATTCTATGAAATTATATTTTCTTTTTCTTAACAGACTTTCCAATCTATTTTTATGCTTTATTAAATTGACAGAATGAATTGGAGTTTTTAATATATTTTCATAGATATCTTTGTTTCCTTTATGTTTTTCTTTTCCTTTTCTTGTTCTTTTTTCGTCTGTTTTTTCGTCTTCTTGTCAATGAAGCTGATTCTACTTTCGCCAACCTAACGTAAAGTGCATCTTAAGTTGGTTTGACATGAATGAGGAAGCCCTAGTCAACCAAACGCAGAGCAGACATCACACGCACAGCAATTACTATACGTTGATAGGAGTGGCTGAGTGGTAAGTATTCGGTTGACCGGAGAGTTCGTGCCGATTTATAGTAGCTTATCTTTTTACTTATTTTAGAATATGGTTGAGTCCATAAAATAGGATTTGACTACACCTCCATTTAGAGCACAGTTTAAACTATCTTTTCGTGGAAGAAGGGTTATGTTCCTATAACCTGTGTTAATTCTGTAACCCCTTAAAATAAAAGATAAGAAAGTTCATTTTCGGCACTTGGAGCTTTGGGAACCAGATAAAAATTGCTATAGCAACTTTTGGGATGTGTTACTCCACCCTCCATATTCACTTATTTAGAACGTGGTTGAGTCCATAAAATAGAATTTGACTACTCTTCCATTTAGAGCACAGTTTAAGCTATCTTTTTGTGGAAGAAGTTTTATGTTCCTAAAACCTGTGTTAATTCTGTAACCCTTTAAATAGAAGATAAGAAAGTTCATTTTCGGCACTTGATGCTTGGGAACTAGAACAAAAATTGCTGCAGTTCGGCTGGGATGTGTTACCCCACCCCATCCATTCACCAGTTATTGCTCTTCGGATTTCCCCTTATTCAAGTCTCTGCAGAATAGTCTTAATGATAAAAATTTCAATTCCTTGGAAGATGTAAAAAAAAGACCTTGATGAATTCTTTGCCATGAAACCACCTCAATTCTGGGAAGAAGGTATTTTCAAGTTAAAGGAAAGCTGGAGATGTATTGTGCAACAAAATGGTTCATATTTGGTTGATTAAAAATGTAATGGCAAGTATTTATTGACCTTCTTTTTTCCTTTAAAAATCGGCACGAACTTTCCGGACAGCCCAATAGCTTGCTTACCAACCACATGGTTCCGGGTTCAGTCCCACTGCGTGGCACTTTGGGCAAATGTCTTCTACTATAGCCTCAGGACGGCCAAAGCCTTGTGAGCCCATCGTATATATGTATATGTATTTGTATGTATGCGTGTGTGTGTCGTGTTTGTTCCCCCAACATCGCTTGACAACCGATGCTGGTGTGTTTACGTCCCTGTAACTTAGCGGTTCGGCAAAAGGGACCGATAGAATAAGTACTAGGCTTACAAAGAATAAGTCCTGGGTTCGATTTGCTCAACAAAAGGCGGTGCTCCAGCATAGCCACAGTCAAATGACTGAAATAAGTAAAAGACTAAAAGAGTTAAGAGTATATTCTTAAAAACAGTGCTCCAGTATGGCCACAGTTAAATGACTGAAACAAGTAAAAGAGTATACTATATCCTTCCTTTTACATACAAGCGTTTATTCGCTTGTATGTAACACTCATAGTTAAAAGAATTATTACTCAGCTCTCATTATTAGTTACTCTCCATCGTACAATAAACACGTGAATAGACTGTGGCCATGCTGGAGCACCTCCTTGAAGAAATGTTTAAGCCTGGTATTTTCACTATCGATTCTTTTGCCGTAACGCTAAGTTGAAAGAATATATAGACACCAACACTGGTTATCCAGCAGTGGTGAGGGTAAATCACAGACAGAAAGGAACACGCACGCACACACGCACAGACACAGACACACACACACACACACACACACACACCACACACACACACACACAACAAAATAGCTAATTACAAAGTCTATAAGATAATGAGAGCTAATGTTTGTCTCCACTTCAAAATGGCTGATCCGTACGAAGCGACGTTACTACTATTTTTTTACGCCCCAAGAGGAAGCCTCCTGGTTATCGATGCAATCTGCACCCGATATATACTGCAATCAGGGGAGCGAACCCGTACCATGTTCTAGCGACTTGACAGAACCACCAAACCAACCTGTTTCGGGCTATTTCTGCCCATCCGCTCTGCTAGGTACTTGTCTGCTAGAGATAGTAGTTCGTGCAAGCTCGCATTATATAAAAAATAAGTGACAATCAGTCACTGATCTTGCAACAAGCAAAGTAGGTAGCTAAAAATTTTCAGTAAGAGATGAAAGTTGTAATTATACTGACAAATGTTTGTCGCCACTTGAACATGGCTGATCCATACAAGCCAACGTTACAATCAGTTTACTTAACCCCAAGAGGACTCCTCCTTCAGTTGGTTATCGAGGCAATCCGGTGGTCCTGTCAAGTTGTTAGATGATGGCATGGGTTCACTCCCCTGCTTGCAATATATATATAAAGCGGCGAGCTAGCAGAAACGTTAGCACGCCGGGCGAAATGCGTAGCTGTATTTCGTCTGCCGTTACGTTCTGAGTTCAAATTCCACCGAGGTCGACTTTGCCTTTCATCCTTTCGGGATCGATAAATTAAGTACCAGTTACGCACTGGGGTCGATATAATCGACTTAATCCGTTTGTCTGCCCTTGTTTGTACCCTCAGTGTTTAGCCCCTTGTGGGTTGTAAAGAAATAGGTATTTCATCTGTCTTTACGATCTTAGTTCAAACTCCGTTGAGGTCGACTTTGCCTTTCATCCATTCGGGGTTAATACATTAAGTACCAGTTGTGTACTGGGGCCGATCTAATCGACCGGCACCCTCCACCAAAATTTCGGGCCGTGTGCCTAGAGTAGAAAAGAATATATACGGGATGCAGACAAGCCTTTTATGGCACACAAATACGATGGGCTTCTTTCAGTTTACGTCTACCAATTCCACCCACCAGGCTGTAATAGAAGACGCTTGCCCAAGGTGTTATGCGGTGGGACTGAACCCGAGACCGTGTCATTCGGAAGCTAGCTTTTTTATCGCACGCCGCAGAAAACTCACTACAGGCAACGTTCAGTCCAGCTCTCTTAGACTTATATTCCATCATTCTTATCATGTCAATATAAGGTGTACTAATAAAGACACACACACATAACTTATATATATATATAATATATATATATAAATATAATATTAACTAAATATAAATACATATATATAAATAAATGCCGTGGGTCCACCGAAAAAAAAATCGTTGTTAATAGTTTTCAAACACCCAGAATGTAAAAGATGAGGAGGAAAACGAAGATATAAAGAGAAAGGAAATCAAGAGAGCAAATACTATAAAAATTCTATCAAAAAAATACTATTGAACGCTCTCTCTTTGCTCGAGGGACAAAATAAATCGATGCTTGGGAGAGTTTCTAGTTTCCATTTTTACATATATTTATATTTTTTTGCTATATTTTCTTTTCGCCACTTATTTTCTTTTATTCATTACTTTGCATGTCGTACTATAGATCTTGCAGTTGTTTTTGTTGTTGTTATTCTTCATTGTTCCTAAAACGCCAAATTCTAAATGAAACAAACCCTGGAACCATATAACGTAATTCTAGTGAAGGATTATAAAATTTTCTATTCCGTTGATTGTTTGTCAAAATTGTTCAATGAATAATGGTCGAATTGATGGCTCCGGTGCAACAATAAAATTTCAAATATAGCCAGAAGGAATCAGATATTTATTTTTTTATCGAAGGAAAGCGCACACACACATGTATATACGTATGCATGTATGCATGTTTGTATATATATATATATATATATATATATATATGGAATATTATATTGTATAAATATACATGCATACACACATACTATATATGTGTATGTGTTTATATATATAGTATATATATATATATATATTTATATATTTATATATATATATATTACTTTATTTAAAGCAGCAGAAATTCAACAAAACCTGTTACTCTGAGTTTCCCGTGCCGTTAAATCGGACAGTTTTGCTCGGTATATAGATATTATATAATATATATATATATATATATATATATAATGAGGGTAGAAATTGATATTAGATTAAACCAGTGGTTTCGAATATTTAAAAAAATCCGAGATTTAAAAATTTCAGCAAAATGCAGAATAAAATTTTTGTTGAGAACCCACTCTTCGTGGTAAGGCGATTTGACGTCTATCTTTAGCATATTAGGAGTCCACTTTGGTGGTCATTCCTCTTAATTTGTATATATATATATATATATTCCTTTCTTTTTTGGTTGGGCTACTGTCCGTGCAACAGCTATATTCCTCCCTGTGCCCGTGAAATTCTGTATCCCTGCCGTAAGGCTTTACTTCTACACACGTCAGCTTAATTTAATTCGTCCTCAGTCGAAAGACACCTGTTGTTATGTCCTGTTTTATATTTGTGTAACATTTCTGGGGGTTTTTTCGTCCAAGGACAGACAAACGGATTAAGTTGATTTTATCGACCCCAGTGCGTAACTGGTACTTAATTTATCGACCCCGAAAGGCTGAAAGGCAAAGTCGACCTCGGCGGAATTTGAACTCAGAACGTAGCAACAGATGAAATACCGCTAAGCATTTCGCCCGGCGTGCTAACGATTCTGCCAGCTCGCTGCCTTAATAATCCTTTCTACAAAAGGCACAGAGCCTGAAATTTTGGGGAATTCTGCCTAAATCACCGCCTTAACAATACCCTTGATATCGACAGCATGAAAAAAAAAATACGATGAGGGTACGAAAGTTCGAACCCCGCAACCGACAGCTTGAAAGAAACCAGAAAATTGGTGAGTGAATTTCTTAATCACGCAGCCACCATGAATGCGTCCACAAGATCGATAACATGCTGGACGTTAAAGGAGAATATTTCATCCTTATTCTATTAAACACTTTATAATAATAAAACCCACACCTGCGAGTTGTGTGCCGTAAAACCTGTCACAGGAACAACAACAACAACTACTATAGTAGCAGCAATAATATTGCAAGAAACGCTGTTGCAATAAAAACAATGGCATAAAGAGAAATAGGTGTAGTTTTGGGGCTGTTGTACAAGACAAGGTGAATGAGATCATTTGGTGTGGTGGGTAAAAGTTTAACGAGCAACAAAAAAACTTCAATTTGGTCGTTAAACTTACTAGAAATAGCTGTCAAATTTACTAGAAATTGTTGTCAAACTTACTAGAAATAGCTGTCAAAAGGCGGCGAGCTGGCAGAAACGTTAGCACGCCGGACGAAATGCGTAGCCGTATTTCGTCTGCCGTTACGTTCTGAGTTCAAATTCCGCCGAGGTCGACTTTGCCTTTCACCCTTTCGGGATCGATAAATTAAGTACCAGTTACGCACTGGGGTCGATGTAATTGACTTAATCCGTTTGTCTATCCTTGTTTGTCTCCTCTATGTTTAGCCCCTTGTGGGTAGTAAAGAAATATACATATATATATATATATATATATATATATATATGCATTTATAAGAGTCGTTTGGTTAATACAATATTGTTCATCTGTCTATCTATCTGTCTGTCTGTCTATCTATATATCTATATATCTATCTATCGATCTATTTATCTATCTGTCTATCTGTCTGTGTCTATCTGTGCATACACGTCTATCTATCAATCTGTCTGCCTGTCTCCAATAAGCGCACATAAGCTACTCTACAACCATGTTCACTTAAAA
>NW_021833554.1:15000-17500 GCF_006345805.1 Octopus sinensis | reverse complement strand
CAGTAACTAACGAATCAACATGGCGATCTGATTTCGGCCAGAGGTCAAAGATCAAACATGAGACGCGAGAGCGAAATAAGGGGAGATAATAGGGTTGATAATAGGGTTGAATGACCCTAGGATAGGTCTGGACAGGCGTATGTATGGGGTTGGTGTATGTATTAGTATGTATTAGTATATATACGTATATATACGTATATATACGTATATATACGTATATATAGGCGCTAGAGTAGCTGTGTGGTAAGTAGCTTGCTAACCAACCACGTGGTTCCGGGTTCAGTCCCACTGCGTGGCACCTTGGGCAAGTGTCTTCTGCTATAGCCCCGGGGCCGACCAATGCCTTGTGAGTGGATTTGGTAAACGGAAACTGAAAGAAGCCTGTCGTATATATGTATATATATATATGTGTGTGTGTGTGTGTGTGTATGTGTGTTTGCGTGTCTGCGTTTGTCCCCCTAGCATTGCTTGACAACCGATGCTGGTGTGTTTACGTCCCCGTCACTTAGCGGTTCGGCAAAAGAGACCGATAGAATAAGTACTGGGCTTACAAAAAAGAATAAGTCCCGGGGTCGATTTGCTCGACTAAAGGCGGTGCTCCAGCATTGCCGCAGTCAAATGACTGAAACAAGTAAAAGAGAGTAAAAGAGTATACGTACATCCATATACATACATACGTTCAAGGCGGCGAGCTGGCAGAAACGTTAGCACGCCGGGCGAAATGCGTGGCCGTTTTTCGTCTGCCGTTACGTTCTGAGTTCAAATTCTGCCGAGGTCGACTTTGCCTTTCATCCTTTCGGGGTCGATAAATTAAGTACCAGTTGAGCACTGGGGTCGATGTAATCGACTTAATCCCTTTGTCTGTCCTTGTTTGTCCTCTCTGTGTTTAGCCCCTTGTGGGTAGTAAAGAAATATATACATACATACGTGCATACATATACACAGAGAGGGAGAGAGAGAGAGAGAAAGTGAGAGAGAGGAGACTGTTATTGTAATGTGTATAAATAAATAAATCTCGAAAGACAAATTGTGTTTTCTATTCTTACAAGTCTGCACACATTTTGAATAAAAATGCGAATGTTTATAATAATTTCTTCGTTGTTTTATTTGTAGACTGAACTTTGTAACAACATTTAATTCCAGTTCTTGTATTTATTTTGCTAATTGATTGTGCAAAAACATACCAAAAATTATGTATGTATTATCTCGAAACACAAAATATCTTTCTAAATTTTATTTCAATATAAATACTACATATATATTTTTTTTCCGAGCGAAGAAAACCAAGTCATGAATCATATTGTACGTATTTCAATATAGTCTGGAAAGTTTAAACAAATTTCTTGTTTAAAGAACATGAAAACAAAGTACGAAGTGAGACAATAGACAAACTGTCTACCATTTGTATATATGCACTGTATATACTGGCTGCCACCTAAGGCTGTTTAGATTTTTATAACGACTGAAGAAGATTTCTTAGAGACACCGTTAGTGCGAAAAATAACAGCCAAATTTATCGTAGTGGCTTATGCAGTGATGGGAAGATAACATTTACTCAACAGTTAATAATTATTTCTAATGTGGAAAATCGTTTTGCTAAATTTTCGTTGAGGAAACGTACTTGGACTGTACCAAATTTATTTCCCCATCTGATATACTCCTTGGAGTCCCATGCAGACGAAGGCATTTTTCAATTTTTCCCTGCGGTGCATTTTCTGGTCGTCTTGTTTTCTTGTTTATTACTTTGTAGATAATTGTTTTTTTTGTGTGTGTTTTCCACGCAGTTTTGTGTGTTTTCCAGCAGTTTTGAAGAGAGGGATGAGAACAGAATAAGACGGGATTGTGTCCGGAGTTTTCTCTAGCGCTTCTCGGGGAAATAAAAGCATAATTTTAACAACTGTGTATTGTATTATAATTTGTTACTCCTGTTTAGTTTTAATTTTCAATGCAACATGCCTTAAATTTATCGCTAACTTCCCTATTATTTCTGAACTAGATGGTGTCTTTCACGCCTTTTAATTAATTAATGATTAAACACATATTAATTAAAGAATGTCATGCGAGTGTCCATTTTTACTTTTATTTTTTATTTATTTTTTTTTTGTCGTGACGACTTTTTAAGTGAAGACCAAAATATCTCTGTAGGAATCTCTGCAAGAGTCCATCAGAAAGCACTTAGAAATGATTTTTGGCGGTTCTTCTTTGAGATTGGAACAATTGAGACAAGGAAAATTCTCCAGGAGAAAGAATAAAAGAGAGAAAGGTTGGACTTCAATGTACAATGGCAGAAGAATGGTGAATTGAAGAACAATTGAGAAGAAATATCGAGTTGTAGTAGTGGTAGTGGTAGTAGTTGTTGGTGTTGTTGTTGTAAAGTAGCAGTAGTAGTAGGATGAGGGGAGGAGGTGCAGCAGTAGCTGCAGTAGTAGTAGCAGCAACAGTAGCAATAGTAGTAGTAGTATAGTAGTAGTAGTAGTAACAGCAGCAACAGTAGCAGTAG
>NW_021833554.1:7500-12500 GCF_006345805.1 Octopus sinensis | reverse complement strand
ATATTGTCAGCGACCTTCCTGATGAATAAATTGAGACTACTCTTGTATGAAATTGAGGTAAACATTGTTGAATACTGTTTAACTAAACCAAACGAAGTCAAGGGAGGCTATTCAAAATAAATCAAAAGTAAAAATTGGTTGACACACTGGAGTCGTATTTGCTACAAATTTGAAAGAAACATGTAGTGAGAAGACGAACCGGCTGATATTTGAGAGACTGACTCCACACACGTTTTGGTTTTCTTAAATCTTTCCCAGCGGCGCGTTGAGCCGTTGAGCAAGACACTTTATTTCACGTTGTGCTTGTAATTCAAAGGTCCCAGCCTTGTCATAATGTGAGTCACACTGAATCTCTCCGGGAACTATGTTAAGGGTACGCGTGTCTGCGGAGTGCTCAGCCACTTGCACGTAAATTTCATGAGCAGGCTGTTCCGTTGCTCGGATCAACTGGGACGCTCATCGTCGAAACCGACGGAGTGCCAGTTTAGCCTGCCGCATGAGCATCGTCATGACACACTGCGTGTCTTAACTATTTTAAACTCAGAAGAATTCATTCCGCTCTTGGTCTCAACAGAGACCGATTTCAGCAAGTGAAAATTAGAAAAGGACTGACAGACCAAAAGCAAAGTTGAACTCAGTACGTAAACCGCCGAAACGAACGTACTAAAGAATCACCGAACTGGTATCTTTAATAGCAAACTACATTTAATTATAAACAGTATCTAATAAGTCAGGCTCTGTTCTACGTTTCTTAAAGGTTTCGTGTGTGTAGAATACGTACACATCATCAGATGTTTGGAGGCAGAGTGAATGTCTGATGACGTGGCGGCATAACGATGCTCACGGTATAAACTGAGCCAAAACTGTTATTAAATAAATAAAACTCTAACCAAATGTGTTGAGTATATTTTATTTCATTTTGTTCAGTTACTCGTTATTGATAAGCAGTGGAGGCGCAATTGCCCAGTGGTTAGGACAGCGGACCCGCGGTCATAGGATCGCGGTTTCGATTCCCAGACTGGGCGTTGTGAGTGTTTATTGAGCGAAAACACCTAGAGCTCCACGAGTCTCCGGCAGGGGATGGTGGTGATCCCTGCTGTACTCTTTCACCACAACTTTCTCTCACTCTTACTTCCTGTTTCTGTTGTACCTGTATTTTCAAAGGGCCGGCCTTGTCACTCTCTGTGTCATGCTGAATATCCCCGAGAACTACGTTAAGGGTACACGTGTCTGTGGAGTGCTCAGCCACTTACACGTTAATTTCACGAGCAGGCTGTTCCGTTGATTCGGATCAACCGGAACCTTCGTCGTCGTAACCGACGGAGTGCTTCCAGTATTGATAAGCAATACAAATTTTAACCGTTGCTGTAATGTGTAAGCGAAAACACATAGACAAATGTCTTTTATTTTTAACTCTCTTCTCTCTACAGGAAATAAAGATATCACACTTGTTTACGTTTGTTCCTGTATATCGATTATACATCAAAGCGTCGGCTAAAACTTGCATTGCTTATTCGTATACGCACCTTATTATATTTAGGATATTATCTAACATAAGCTATTTTATGCACCGTTAATTAAGTGAAGATAGACTAATCAGCGAAGTGGCTCGCACACTCACTATAATCAGATTTTGAATCCAAGAGGGAGAGCCTTGATTTGGACCACTGATCGGTTAGAAATAACAGCCAAACTCTCTGTAAATCTTATCTTGTTGTTATTTAAAAAGGCAAGGAAGTTTTAATAGAGTAGAAGCATGGTTTTCTACGCACAGAGCGTGACA
This sequence comes from Octopus sinensis, assembly GCF_006345805.1. Taxonomy (NCBI): domain Eukaryota; kingdom Metazoa; phylum Mollusca; class Cephalopoda; order Octopoda; family Octopodidae; genus Octopus; species Octopus sinensis. Next base: position 10,717 of record NW_021833554.1, on the reverse strand, counting down.
ACTGAAGAGTATTATGGCCGTCAGTGAAATACGTTTTAACTCGGAATCTTGGGGTTAGTAGCCCGCGCTCTTAACCACTACGCCATATGTAGGATATATCAGCCGAAACGTTGTGTTAACAAAAACAAGATGAGGACAAAAATCCGTCAAATGTAAATAATGTAAACAATGTACATCATTCCTCATCTCTTAAATATAGAACTGTATGGAGAATAAGTCTGCCCTATTTTATAGATCCGTTGACAGGCCGCTGGTATTTATAGAGTGCTAAGCACTTTCGGTATACAAACTAGAGACTCCTTGGTAGAGTAACTGCTGCATTTGTTGAGTATATAAACCGTTTGGCTGCTTGTTTCTCTGGAGACTGTCAGAATGATGCAGGCGCCTCTGATGAGAACCCAAGAAGGTTCGAAAATCGATTAAGGTTGTTAATTTTTCCCGTCTGCAGAGAAGTGGCTAAAATGTGCCCTGTTTATAGATCCACAACACGTATATAAAGAGTCAGAGAAGTATTTATACACATGCACTATTACGCACAATTTACCTTGACGAGGAAACCTTTATATGGTCGAAGGCCACTGCTTCATCGTCAAATGGGACGAGTGGATGCGGGTAAAGCGGCACGGTTGCCTGGATATCCAACATATTTTGGTGACGGTACGTTTTGGTACTGGTAGAAAACACACACACAAACACACACATACAAATGCATGAGCAGAAATATACACATGCGGATAAAGAGAGAGAGAGAGAGAGAAAGGAAGAAAGAAATCAAGAAATCAAGAAAAAAAGAAAGAAAGAAATTAAGAAAAAGAGAAAGAAAAAAGAAAGAAATTTAGAAAAAGAGAAAGAAAGAAAGAAAGAAACATTACACATGCATATAAACATAACTAAATGTTCCCACACAAGCAGAGAGAATGAGAAAGAGAGAGGGTGAAATGAGACATTAAAACGAGACGAGCATTAAAATGCCTGAGGTCAACAAAGTCAGCGTCGAATCAACGACTCTGCGTAAGCGACGCCAAAACAGCTTCGCTGAAACCCTCTCATACCGTTTCTATAGGGATTTTCAAGTGGGGAGTTCGGAGTTGTGTTGCTAGGGGTCGGTTCCGTGTGTGGCCTTTCATGTTATCTTTTACTGGTTTTATAATTATTAGACTGAGGCCAAACTGGAGCTCCAGCTTAAAGGGTGGTTCATTGTCTCTGGTGTTTCTGTTGTTACTGCTGCTGTTGTGATGAGCAGTGAAAGTCAGAGTCTGCTGAGCGCAAGACACTAACTCCTTCCGGTGGTTTAGGCACATCTTCCTTTGAGCTCGAATCACACCACGGTCGATAAAATAAGTATCATTGAAATAATGAAAAGTTGTCAACATAATTCACCATCGTAAGGCAGTGATAGTAGTAGTAGTAGTAGTAGTAGTAGTAGTAGTTGGAGGAGGAGGAGGAGGAGGAGGAGTCTTGGTGGTGGTAGTGGGGTGGTGGCGATTTGGGTATTAATAGAGGTAGTTGGTGGTGGTGGTGATGGTGATGGTGGTAGGGTGTGTTTGGTAGTAGTAATAGTAGTTGTAGTTGTGGTTGTTGTTGCTGTTGTTGCTGTTATTATTGTAGTAGTAGTGGTGGCTGTGGTGGTTTTGGTAGTGATGGTAGTTGTACTAGTAGATGAAGTAGTAGTAGTAGTAGTAGTAGTAGATGTAGTAGTTGTTGTTGTTGTTGTTTTTGTGGTGGTGTGGTGGTGGTGGTGGTGGTGGTGGTAGTGGTAATGGTGGTGATAGTAGCAATAGTAGTTATTGTTGTAGCAGTGTCGCCAGAGGCAACAGAAGCAACAACAGCAACAACTACAAGAACAACAACAACAACAACAACAGCAATAGCAACAGAACTAGCTGCAGTTTTCTCTCTATTTGATTTTTTTCCTAAACGTATTTTTACACGATCGACAGAGAGAGAGAGAGAGAGAAAGGAGAGAGAGAGAAAGAAAGAGAGAGAGAAACAGAGAGAGGGAGGAGGATATGGAGAAGGACAGAAAGTAGAGGGTAGAGGAGATAAAACTAAAGCAACAATATTTTACCAAATACATTTTTAAATTTTATAAAATCGATGCTAGATCAGTACGATCGGAGTTGCTTTTTCCTTCATATTTATCTTCACTTTTTTTTGTTTCCAACATCGAGTCGTATTTAATCATATTACGCAGTTTAAATGTACGGCTTTGTCAGTTTGAAATGATCAATTCGATTACTGTGTGATTCAATAATAACAAAATATAACAATATTTAATTTGTTTCTTTCGGTGGTGAGGGGGGAGAGAGGAGATGGGAAAATTTCCATGGCGAGACCGGAGGTTGAAGGAGGTTGGTGGAGGCTGGCTCAGTGTGTTGTCATTTAGTCTGTTTCTTGCGCGTTTTTTCGGTTACTGAACTGAGGCCATGCTGGAACATCGCCTTCGAGAGAAAAATTTTTTTCAGTATGTTGGTGATAGACGCACGAGTGGATGTGTGGTAAGAAGCTTGCTTCCCAACCACATGGTTCTGAGTTCAGTTCCCATGCGTGGCACCTTGGGCATCTCTCTTCTTCCATAACCAAAGCCTTGTGAGTAGATTTGGTAGACGGAAACTGAAAGGAGCCCGTCGTGTATATATATGTATATGTATATATACATACATATATATATGTATATATATATATATATATATATATACATATATATACATATATATATATATATATATATATATATACTTATATATATATTATATATATGTGTGTGTGTGTGGTGTGTGTGTGTGTGTGTGTGTGTGTGTATATATATATATAAGATTTGGGCTGCTTGACTTGACGCTCTTTGAGCAACACACTTTGTCTGATAACCTAGAATACATACCCAAAGAAGTCGCACGACTCTACCGTAACATATCATGAGATGAAAGGATGAGCCTACATGAGCAGAAGATTATGCAGGGATATGTTAGTAGAAAGCTCCGTGATGACAATAACATTGATCATCAAAGTAGTTTATCATGGACCAACAATCGGATTACTACCTCCCACTTTGAAGGGTATGCGTTTGCAATCCAGGAACAGGAAATATAAACCAAGTACCTGATGCACAAAAGAGATAGTGATGCAGGTAAAGTCGTAAAGTGTGACAACCGATGCAAACTTTGTGGAGTTCACACTGAAGATATCAGCCACATCATAAGCAGTTGTCCGAAAATGT
>NW_021833554.1:0-5000 GCF_006345805.1 Octopus sinensis | reverse complement strand
GTATCTAATATTTTTTGTGCTTTATAAAATTCTCTTAGATTTACTTGTTTTTCTGTCTATCAAGCCAGCCACGTATCTACCTATCTATCTATCTATCTGTTTGTCTATCTATCTATCCATCTATTTATCTATCTATTTATCTATCTTCTGTTTAAACAATATTGTCTGTTTAAACAATATTTATATATTCGTCCAATCTTTTCTTTGTCTGTTAAGACTGATATCTTCTTATCTGTATATTTATCTGTCTATCTATATATTTATATAGATGTCTATCAGTCTAGCGGGTCATCTATCTATTTATTTGTTGATCTATTTTACAGTCTATCTAAATGTCTCTCTAACTGACTATCTAACTTTTTATGTATGCATCTAATATTTATTTGTGCTTTATATAATTCTCTTAGTTTTCTGTCTATCAAGCCAGCCACGTATATATCTAGCTAGCTAGCTTTATATCAACCAGTCTGTCTATCTGTCTGTCTATCTATCTATCTATCAATCTATCTATATATATCTATCTATCAATAAATTGCAACATCACTGGTGCCAAGCTGTATCGGTCTTTGCCTTGAACAACGTCAGTGGTGTGGAGAGGGGGGCTGCTGGTATGCATGGGCGACTTGTGGCCTTCCATAAAGAAATTTGCACTGGAGAGTAACTTTCTAGGAGCAATCCCATGGTCAGTCATGACCGAAGGGGGTCGTCCCATATATATATGTATGCATATCTATATCTATATCTATATCTATATCTATATATATATATATAATATATATATATATATATATATATATATATAAATAAAATAAAACATATGCATATATATAAACATATATGTACGTACCTACCTCTACATGTACATATACACGCATATATGAGTACAGGACACCAAAGGGACGTCGAACACAATGAGAAACGAAAACATAGACACAAACCAAAGGAACTGGACATTTTTTTAAAAACAGCAAAAAAATAGAGTACAGGGCAATTCACACAAAGAAAAAACCCCTTCTTCAATCGCTAAAGGTTTCATCTACTCTACGTTTCGAAAAAGAGAAATGGAGAGAGAGATTAGGGAGGCAATGGGCGCGAAAAACACAACACTGGTGGAATGTGTATGTATGCAGAGACAGGCAGACATACTGACAGATAGATAGATAGATAGATAGATAGATAGATAGATAGATAGATAGATAGATAGATAGATAGATAGATAGATAGATAGATAGATAGATAGATAGATAGATAGATAGATAGATAGATAGATAGATAGATAGACTTGTGTTTATTTTTAGTGTCAAATTAAATGTAATAGCATGAAGCCGTGTAGAGGATGTTCTGCATTCTTTCCTTGTTCTCACTTAATGCTACGAAAATACATTTGACGGTGAGCAACTCAAAACTTCGGAGTCACAGTTAGCATACTTTGTGAAATAATATTTCTTTGTAAAAATGTATATACATATGTATGTATGTATGTATGTATGTATGTATATACGTATGTATGTATGTATGTATGTGCATATATGTTGTATTTAGATACATTCTATGTATGTTATATATATATATATATATATTATATATATATAATACGTGCAATATCTATACTACATACATACATACATACACACATATATATATATATATATACACATATGTATATATATATGGGTATATATATATATATATATCTATATATATATTTTTTTTTTTTTTTTTTTGTACTTGTTTCAGTCATTTGACTGCGGCCATGCTGGAGCAAACCGCCTTTTATATATATATATATATATATATACTTCTCTTTGTCTTTTCTTCTGCCGTGTATATCATACCTTTATCAGGTGTTAAGCTAATCTGAGAGATTTTGGTTCCATTCATCACGATATCGTCGTTTGATGAAAGATGCCGCGAGCCATGTTCACGCGTAAAAAAAAAATGCTGTTTGATATGAAGGTTGAAATTCCTTTATAGCAAAGATTATCCGGGTGTTTTCTTCTTGACATCTTTTCCAAACGAAAGAGAGAAACCAACCACATGGTTCCGGGTTCAGTCCCACTGCGTGGCATCTGGGCAAGTGTCTTCTGCTAGAGCCCGGGCCGACCAATGCCTTGTGAGTGGATTTGGTGACGGAAACTGAAAGAAGCTGTCGTATATGTATATAATATATATATATATATATATATATATGTGTGTGTGTGAGGGGGGTTGTGTGACTGTGTTTGTCCCCCTAGCATTGCTTGACAACCTATTCTGGTTGTGTTTACGTCCCCGTCACTTAGCGGTTCGGGCAAAGAGACCGATTAGAATAAGTACTGGGCTTACAAAGAATAAGTCCCGGGTCGATTTGTTCGACTAAAGGCGGTGTTCCAGCATGGCCGCAGTCAAATGACTGAAAAAGAGTAAAAGAGAGAGTAAAAGAGTAATTGCATTTTAAGACTTAGAATATGGATGCAGGAATGGTCGTGATGGTAGGAAGAGAAATTAGTCTTACGACTATATCAACCGGCGTTCGATCTCACAACGCCGCGTCTTCGTTAAGTGACATCAACTTCAGGCGGAAAGAAACTCGAAGAGAGCCTAACAGCAGGTGGTCCTCAGAGGAGAAACCCCCTTTAGGCAAGTTTTTCGGCACTTAACTCCTGATACTCAAGGGGGTGGGGGCACATCCAAGTCATGACTCCCGGGTGTCCACCTGCTGTCCGCCGTTTGAGTACCCCTTAAGTGGAATTGGTTTCTCTGGTTTCTAGAACAGCTGTGACGTGTGCTGCGACCCTGAGAAGAGCTAAGTATCAGTTTCCAACTGGGTACACTGTCGACTTAGAATTGAACTGTAAGCAAATATGATGGCAAGATTAATCTACTTTCTGCTACATTTCATTTGCGAATGCATGTTTCGTTACATGAGTGCTTCATCAGCTAAGCTTATTTTTATAGTGAAGTTCATAGGACGATTTATTATTGTAACATATGCGTGTATATATATATTATATATATATATATATATATATATATATATATATATATATATATATTATATATATATATACGTATAATATACACATATCACACACACAACGATATACATATACTATACATATCTGTATAGTGTGTTTATGCATATGAATGTGTATATATATATATCTATATGTATGTATGTATTTGAGCACATATATGTATATATGTATGTATATATATATATATCTTTTGTATATATATATATATATATATGTATATATATATGTATGAATATATGTATATATGTATCTATGCATGTGTATATATATATGTATATGTATATATGATGCATATATGTGTATTATATATATACATTTGTACCTATATATTTGTATATATATAGGTGTTATATATATATATATATATATTATATAATATATATATATATATCTATATGTATGTAATGTAAATATGTATGTATTATATATATATTATATGTAGTATGTAGTATATGCATATGTGTATGCATAGAAAAATGTTCAGTTGAGAAGGGGAATGTGACGCCGGAGTCCACAATATGAATAAATGATATTTCGGCAATGAAACTAGGATCAGATAACAGTACTCCGTTCAAAAGAGTAGCATTATTACTCGAAGTATGTGTCGCTGTTGACGACCTCATGGGGCGAAACATACCTACGCAAATGAATAAAACATCAAATTGATTAATCATGTTATTATTTGCTTGTTTTGTGGGTTTTTTTCTTCATTTTTTCGATGTGTTTTGCACTTTTTTAGGGGTTTTTTTTTCAATATTTGAATTTCATTAATGAATCTAGATTTTAAATCTTTTAAAATATTTATTATTTTGCTCGGTAAATGAGTGAATGATAAGAAACAGCCAGAATTATGTATGTGTTTGTGTGTGTGTGTGTGGGGGGGGTGTGTGTGTGTGTTGTGTGTGTGTGTGTGGGGGGTATGTTCCGTGAGTATAACAGGAAATATTTCCTCAAAATCTCGCGCACAGGGTGAAATTGAACCCGAAATTCAGGAGGATGAGAAGGTACGTTCTTAACCAAGTGGCTGTCAAGTTCAGAGCTATACTGGATACGTATCTCGTAAAAGTTTCATTATCATAAAGAGAAGAAGAAGAAGAAGAAGAAGAAGAAGAAGAAGAAGAAGAAGAAGAAGAAGAAGAAGAAGAAGAAGAAGAAGAAGAAGAAGAAGAAGAAGAAGAAGAAGAAGAAGAAGAAGAAGAAGAAGAAGAATCGTCGTCGCTTTCGTCATTACCATCACCATCATCATCATTAACATCGGTATCATCATCATCATGGTCATCGTCATCGCCATCATCGTCGTCGTCATCGTCATCGCCATCAAAACTCTTTAGAAGTAAATATTTGCCTTATGAAAGCAGCAAAAGAAAAAAAAGGCAAAATATTCATGCTGAATGGTGCTGTATATTTACATAATGTTTATAGAGAATTATTGTAAGGTTAGATTAAGGTTAGGGATAATGGTGTGTCTGTGTGTCGTGTGTCTGTTGAAGTTAGAATTAATGTTCTATTTAGCAGAGTTAAGAGAACATACTGGGGCGGAAAACTATTAGTAAACTTAATAATTTCGCTCACTTGTTAGGCGCCTTAGCTTAGTATATCGTTATTTATGACTTTCTCTATATACAGGGTCTTTAGTACATTAAGCTGGCTTGGTTTCTTATTCAAAAGCATCTCCAGTTAATCATATATACACACACATACACACACAGATACAAATATACGCTCACTTTCAGGCGTGTGAGAGCGCGGACGCACATACACGTGTATACGCATGCATATAGGTAAAGGTGTATGGCAGATTATCTGCGTGTGTGTCCGAATACATCTTAACGATTTTCAGAATTCAATTTACTTAGCTATGTGTGTGAAGGTGTGTTGTGTACGTATATATATATATATATGAATATATATATAATATATAGATATATATAATATATATATGTATGTATATATATATGTATATGTGCATGTATATATATGTAT
>NW_021833553.1:5000-22500 GCF_006345805.1 Octopus sinensis | reverse complement strand
GGAATCACACCACTGCTATTTAGCCCTAGGAAGCACCATCGCTTCCTGTCGGCCATGACACATTTCCTGTGTCCTTATAACGAGTCATAACATGACCCTGCCGATGTGTGAGGTCAGAGAGATAGGCCCACAATTTTTAGCATCCGCTCTGGCTCCTCTCCCATGGACAGGGCATATCACCCCTCCTTCAACCTGACCGGGAGCCCACCACCCGCAAGAGAGCTCCGAAAAAGAAGCCGCAGCGGTCCCGCAAGGGCTCGTTTGCACGATTTGAGAAGGACCGCCGGAAATCCATCAGGTCCAGCAGCTGAGTCTGCGTCAATCCCCCCCCCCCATGGCCAGTGTGACACCACCATCTTCAATGTTGATGCACTCAATATCTGTCTCCTTGGCCACAGGTAAAGTGGCAAAGAATTCCTCTGGGTTGTTCACATGCCTGTGTCCCAGAGGTGCAGTGAACACACCCCGGAACTGTTCGCTCAGCATTTCACTCATCCTCGTGGAATTTCCTGCGAGGGAGCCATCCCCTTGGAAGAGAGGTCCTATTCTCTGGCGCGCTGTGGCTGTCTCTTTGGCAAACTTAAAGAAAGCTTTAGGGTTTGACTTGATATTTTCTATTACCCAAGCTTCTTTATCTGCTCTCTCCTTTTCATGAGACTGATGCAGACTTTTCTCAATTTTCTGTAGCATTCTCTCGAGCCGAGACTTTTCACCACTTTTGGTGTGCTTTCTCAGGCGGTTCGCAATCCTTGTCCGTCGTCTCATAAGAATCTTCCTTTCTCTAGGGATCCTGTTTTTGTTTTTGCGTGTGCTGGCCCTGCACACTGGGACATATTTGTCACATATAGCTTGTACTATGGACATGAAACGTTTGTGTTTCATGTCAATGTCTGATGTGGAGAGACGTTCAGGCCAATCCTGTCTGAGGATCTCTTTCTCAATCAACTTCCAATTTGCCTTATGAAAGAATAATCATTGTCGGCATCACTTTAACATTATGGATAATATCCATATTGTTTGTGATATTAGTTGGTTGCAGCACTATTTGCTCCATGAAAGAGGCATTTGTGAGATGGAGCAGGGACTCCACCCGTGCCCGCTGATGGTGTGTCATCCCTGGGAGCATCTGCCCCCCAGGCCATTCCACATTGGGGAGGTTAAAGTCACCCATGAAGAATACACTGTTGTGCTGTTCAAGGTTGGTGAGGACTTCTATTTTTGTTAGGCAGTCTTCAAACATGCCTGTGTGATTTGGGGCATCCGGTGGGCGATATGTAGTGCATATGACGATATTCAGTTGTCTTATGTGTACAATTTGAGTGTCACACACTGAGTTTGAATATGACAACAGGACCTGGGGCGTGAGGTCATCTCGGATGTACACTGCAACTCCACCATGACTCCTCCTTTTTCTATCTGAGCGTATGACAACATATTGTGGTATGTTTATTTCTGCATCCCCTATATCGGGTCCAAGATGCGTTTCTATGAGTGCCATGCATAGAGCTTGATTGCATGCACAAGGTTTCTCAGGAATGAGATTTTCCTTTTACAGTTGCCGCACAGCAGCCCTTCTACATTCAGTAGAAATATTTTTGTGTTTGTGGTGTTTGTGGTGGCCATCCTGAATCTGTTAGTGGTGGCCTTATGTGGTTGTAGTTCCAGCTTTGTGTTTGTAGCCAGACCTGGCTACATACAAACTGCTGAACAATTTTTTGTGCCATGCACAAAAAGGATTGCTGTTCAACTGCTGCCCTTCTCACATCTGGGTGAAGCTGGCCATTTGTTGGGCTATGCAGTGTCTTTTTTGGACCGCGCACTACATCCGCATATCGTCTTTCAGGAGTAGTCAGTGTACTATTTTGCCTTCTTTGATATTTTTCTTTTTCATTTTGTTCTCCCCAAGGAAGGGATATTTGTCTTGTGTCCTTGCGGTTTTGGCAGGTCTTCTGATGTGCAAAACGACAGTTTGCACCATCGTCGCCATGCCAGCAGTCTCCTTTCAGGTAGAATTTGCAGATGCTCCTGCTTTTGCCCTTGTAGCTCTTGCTGGGGTTCTTCTGCTTTTTTTTCTGAACAGTGTTTGTTTTAGTTTTCTTGTCTTTTACCTCTTGTTTTCCGTCGATTTTAGGGTACTTTTCTTTTTTTGCGGCCATCACACCTCTTTGGTCTTCAGTTGTGTTGGGAGCTGGACATATGCCATTGTTTCTCTTGGTTGCAGGTCACTCAGTTGTGTCTTTTGTTGGGTCCTGGATGCTTTCTCCATCCTTTTGGTCATTCCTGGTGCAGTCACCTCCCAGGATGATGTCCAGTGTGTCCATGTGTTGCCTGATTAGAGCATATGAACGGAGGAATTCACGTTTCTTTCGCTCTCTCTGGGCGGTGGTCCTGGAGAAATCATTGCTCTTAAGCGCCGCTGCAATGATATTGTTTGGGGATCATTTTCGGCAATCTTCCAGGCGCGGACAAACAATTGCAACTCCCTTGCAGACCAGTTCCTTGACATCTTCGCCTGAGATACAGTGAGAGTGAAATAGAGGAACAGAGAGGGGAGGAAAGATAAGGTGGTTGACCTGAGAGGGAGAGGAGAGAAGAGAAGAAAAAAGCTGGTGGCAGATCAGCGAGGGGGGTATAGAGAAAGACAAGGGGATTGACCTGAGACGAGAGAGAAAGAATGGCAGATCAGCAGGGGGAGAGAGAGCGGGATAGAGGTGTGGTAGAGAGAAAGAAGTAAGGGGGGACAGAGAGAGGAATATATATATATATATGTATATGTATATGTATATATATATATATGTATATATATATGTATATATATATATGTATATATGTATATGTATATATATATATGTATATATATATGTATGTATATATATATGTATGTATATATATGTATGTATATATATATGTATTGTATATAATATATGTGTATGTATATATATATATGTATGTATATATATATATGTATATTATGTAAATAATATATGTAATATATATTATATATGTATATATATATGTATATATATATGTATCTGTATATATATGTATATGTATATATATGTATATGTATGTATATATATTTGTATATATATGTATATACATATGTATATATATATGTATATATATGTGTATATATATATGTGTATACAATATATATATATAATATATATAATATATATATATATATATATATATATTATATATATATATGTATATATATATATATATATATATATAATATATATATATATATATGTGTATATCTATATATATAAAAGTGAAGTTGTGTGAGTGTCTGTCTCCTACGATTTAGATTCCTAACTACTCCCACATTTTGCGGTTGCAGTTTAACCAAACGGGTATCTTATAGTCGTGATGATTATATCGAGCCCTTCTGGGTATTAGCGCGCGTCTAAGATGAGTCTACGATTTTAAAAATAATTTACCATAATTTTTTTCCATTTTAAAGCATATTTTTGGGGGTTCTTCCAATTTTTTCGTGTGTCGATGGCGGCGGAGTTGGCGTCCACGCTCACACCTGCACCTGGGTTGCTTCTCCCCCTTCTTCCCTCCCTCGTGAAGCTGTGGAGAAGGGAGTGTAAGGAAATCAACGTCGTAATGCGTTGTCAAGGAGACCAGCGTTCTTTTAGAACAACGACTTCATGGCTTGAAGACACCAAAACAGAAATGGCTAAGAAAGCCCGAAAGCAAATTCTACAAAATCGGGAAACAGGGAAGGTTTCCCGTGCAAAGAATTTGCACAACCGAATGTTTTAGTTGTTGCACAACTTTTACTTAAAAAATATTATCCAAACACAAACCTTTGAAGGCAATATTGTTTGGCAATGGTACTTGTGAAATATTGTAATGGATTTAGTAGCCAAAAGGAGAGAGCAGAGGCATAGTATCGTGGTGGTGGAGGCGGTGGTAGTGGCAGCGGGGGTGGCGGTGGTGCAGGTAGTGGTGATGGTGGTCGTGGTCGTGGTGGTCGTCGTGTTTGTGGTGGTGTTGTTGTTGTTGTTGTTGTTGGTGGTGGTGGTGGTGGTGGGGGTGGTGATGGTGGTGGTGGTCGTGGTGGTGGTGATGATGGTGGTGGTCGTGGTGGTCGTGGTGGTCTTCTTGATGGTGGTGGCGATGGTGATGGTCATGGGCGTAGTGGTGGTGGTGGTCATGGTGGTAGTGGTGATGGTGTTGGTCGTGGTGGTGGTGGTGGTGGTGGCTGAAGCTGTCGTCTGGGTTCTTCCAATTTTTTCGTGTGTCGGTGGTGGCGTTGGCGTTCATGCTCGCACCTGCACCTGTGTAGCTCCTCCCCTTCTTCCCTCCCTCGTGAAGCTGTGTGGAAGGCAGGGTAGGGAAATCAATGTCGTAAAGCTTTGTCAAGGAGACCAGCGTTCTTTTAGAACAACGATTTCATGGCTTGAAGTCGCCAAAACAGAAATGGCTAAAAAAGCTGAAACAGATCCACAAAAACGGCAAAAACCGCCACACAGGGCAGGGTTTCCTGTGCAAACAATTTGCACAACCGAATGTTTTAGTTGTTGCACAAATCTTTATATATAAAAGTGAAGTTGTGTGTCTGTCTCCTACGATTTAGATTCCTAACTACTCCACATTTTGCGGTGCAGTTTAACAAAACCGAGTATCTTATAGTCGTGATTCATATCGAACCCTTCTGGGTATTAGCGCGCGTTCTACGATGAGTCTACGATTTTAAAAAAAAAAATTTACCATCATTTTTCCCTTTTAATGCATTTTTCGCTATTATATAAGGGAGTAACTCTCTAAAAATGCCTACGATGAGTCAACGATTTTTAAAAAAAAATTACCATAATTTTTTATTCCATTTTTTAATGCATTTTTTTGCTATAACTCTCTAAAAATGCTTATATAGTTATTTCCCTTACAAACCCGAGCAACGCCGGGCGATATTGCTAGTATGTATATATGTATATATATATACTCTTTTACTCTTTTACTTGTTTCAGTCATTTGACTGCGGCCATGCTAGAGCACCGCCTCTAATCGAGCAACTCGACCCCGGGACTTATTCTTTTGTAAGCCCAGTACATATTCTATCGGTCTCTTTTGCCGAACCGCTAAGTAACGGGGACATAAACACACCAGCATCGGTTGTCAAGCAATGCTAGGGGGACAAACACAGACACACAAACATAGACACGCATACATATATATACATATATACGATGGGCTTCTTTCAGTTTCCGTCTACCAAATCCACTAACAAGGCTTTGGTCGGCCCAAGGCTATAGTAGAAGACACTTGCCCAAGGTGCCACGCAGTGGGACTCAACCCGGAACCATGTGGTTGGTAAACAACTACTTACCACACAGCCACTCCTTATATATATATATATATATATAAATATATATATATATCGTAACTGCCATCTCAGCTTGTTCTATCGATGGAGTAGTTTCTCCATGGCGCAAGCCTGGGCGGTAGGAACGAAGACACTGGGCTGCCCAGACACCAGAATCTCCCTCTCGGCCCCCAGACATAACCAAAGGAATGCAGTGCAGTACGTTTGGAGTCTGGTTGGCTGCAGGAGTTGCCGGAAAAGGGTCGAGATTCGACACCCTACCGCCTTCGGGGCTCCACTCCGGATTTTCTGTCTGGGTTTACTCCATAGCCTTTCCCTCTCCCAGAGCATCCGCAAGGCAGCGGAGCGAGGGTTTGGAGTCAGAGTTTTCCTTCTCCTAGACTGGCTGTCAACCAAGGCTAACGCCCAGTCTGCCCACTGGTTATACCGCAAGCACCCGGTCGCGCCACACAGCAGGCTCAGTGAGAACAGGGGGGGGTACCGCGTGAAGGTGCTGCTGTGGACACAGTAGTGCAGGAGAGGCCATTAGCAAGAACTTCCGCAAGGCGCAGCCAGCAGGTAGAAGTTCTGCAGCGATCATTACACCTGGAGAGGAGAGGCTATGAGAGACGCAATCACTTTCCTTTGCCCCCTGATGGAAGAAGCTGAGATGGCAGTTACGAGTTTTAAGCCAGGGTGAATTGGCGTAATCCCGGGCGCTACGGGCCGTCTCTAACGGTGGGAGGGATCATTGAAATCCCACTGGTCAGCTACCGCCCGCCTTAAGCTGGGCAGCCCCCGGCCAATAATGGTGCTGACCCGCCACAGACTGCCCGCTTCAATGGGTGCTTGGAGCTAGGACAAAATCTGAAAAGCAGACTGAAAACCCTGCACCAGTAAACAAAGGAAAAAACAAATACCCGTCACCATCTTGCGACTGGCCACCTGGAGTGTCAGGACCATGTGCCCTGGCATCATTGACGATCTACGACAGATGAACGACAGTAGGAAGACAGCAGTCATCAACACCGAATTGAAAAGGCTGAACATCGACATAGCGGCGCTGCAAGAGACCAGGCTCGCCGCAGACGGCATGCTACGGGAGAAGGACTACACCTTCTACTGGCAGGGGAGAGACCCGTCGAGGAGGCCCGCCAGCATGGCGTGGGGTTTGCCGTGAGGAACAGCGTGCTCCCCATGGCGATCCCCCCTTCAAATGGCTCAGAGCGCATCCTCACTCTGGCCTTGCAACATCAACGGGGAAGGTAAACATAATTAGTGCTTATGCCCCAACACTCCACTCTCCTCAGGAAATAAAAGACCGGTTATATGAGGAGCTCGACGCCACCATCAGCCAGATACCAGGGTCGGAGCCCATCTTCTTTCGGGCGACTTCAACGCAAGGGTGGGATCCGATCATGGGCATGGCCAGATTGCCTTGGACGCTTTGGCGTGGGAAGATGAATGAGAATGGCCAGAGACTGTTGGAGCTTTGCTCTTACCGGAAACTCTGCGTTACCAACACATTCTTCATGACTAAGCCACAAACACCAGGTCTCATGGAGGCACCCAAGGTCCGGACACTGGCACCAACTGGACATGGTCATCACCCGGCGAACCCACCTCGGCAGTGTGTGCTTCTCACACGCAGCTACCATGGTGCTGACTGTGATACAGACCACTCTCTGGTGTGCAGCAGGGTCCGATTGGCCCCAAAGAAAATCCGCCGTCCCGTGGGGAAAAGCGCCCCACGCATCAACACCGCCAGGAAACCAACCGACCTCCGCTCGGAATTCACCAACCGCATGGAGGAGGCCCCTTAAAGATCACGCAGCCACGTCCATCGAGGAGAGATGGCAGCTTATTCGCGACACCACTTGCAGAATAGCCACTGTCATCCCTAGGAAAGAGGGCGCGGAGAAATCAAGACTGGGTTGAAGCTCACCTGCGTGAGATGGAGCCTGTCATTGCTGCCAAGGGGGAAGCACTGGTCAACTATAAGCGCGACCATCAGAAAAGAACCTGGCTACTCTGAGAACAGCCAGAAGCGACGCCCAGACGTTGCGCCAACATCTACTGGCAGAACTTATGCCAGAACATCCAGTGCTGTGCTGACAGTGGTAACGTGAAAGGGATGTACGAGGGGATGAAGAAGAAAGCATTCGGGCCCACTGTCAGCAAGGTTGCTCCGTGAAGTCCAGGGATGGCGAGGTCATCAAGGACCAAGCGAAGCAGATGGAGATGGAGAGGTGGGTCGAGCATTACCGGAACCTCTACTCCACTGAGAATGTGGTCACCAGGTCTGCCCTCGCCGGCATTCCTGCTCTGCCTGTCATGGAGGAGCTTGACCTGCCTCAACAAAGGAAGAACTGAGAGCAAAGCAATTGACTCACTCGCTCGGAGCAAGGCACCAGGGCAAGACGGCATCCCCGCAGAAGTCATCCAGTGCGGGAAGCCAGCCCTTCTAGGCCATCTCCACGAGCTGCTCTGTCAGTGCTGGGAGAAGGGCTCTGTCCCTAAGGATATGCGTGACGCAAACATCATCACACTGTAAAAAACAAAGGGGACAGAAGCGACTATAATAATTACAGGGGCATATCACTGCTCAGCACTGTCGGTAAGGCATTTCCAGGGTGGTCCTGAAGAGAGGTTGCAAATGCTTGCAGAGCGTGTGTACCCGAGTCTCAGTCTGGCTTTAGGGCAGAGAGGTCTACAATCGACATGATCTTCTCACTCAGGCAGCTTCAAGAAAAGAGTCGAGAACAGAGACAGCCCCTATACATGGCCTTCATCGACCTGGCTAAGGCGTTCGACTCAGTCAGCAGGGAGGAGCTGTTTGCGCTCCTGGGTAGGATAGGTTGCCCTTCCAGACTGCTGAAACTCATCACCTCCTTTCACGACGGTATGCAGGAAACAGTGCAGTTTGACGGATCGCCCTCGGAGTCGTTCCCCATCCAGAGTGGAGTGAAACAGGGTTGCGTTCTGGCGCCGACGCTCTTCGGAATTTTCTTCTCCCTTGTCCTGTCCTATGCCTTCAGAACGTCCGACGACGGAGTGTTCCTCCACACCAGGGCTGATGGTGGATTGTTCAATCTTGCGCGCCTCAGAGCTAAGACCAAAGTCCGTCAGGTGCTGATCAGAGAGATCCTCTTTGCTGACGATGCCGCCCTAACATCACACAACCAGCCGGGTCTCCAGAGGCTGGTCAGCTCCCGGGCGGATGTCTGCCAAAAGTTCGGCCTTACCATCAGCCTGAAAAAGACAGAGATCATGGGCCAGGACGTCGGAGGGGTCCCCAGCATCAGTGTCGGCGACCACAGCTTGCAGGTGGTGAACGAGTTCACTTACCTGGGATCGACGGTCTCCAGCAGCCTGTCCCTCGAGCCGGAGCTGAACAAACGGATTGGGAAGGCTGCTGCTGCCATGGCTAAGCTCTCCAGGAGAGTGTGGGAAAACAACATGCTCACAATAAACACCAAGATTGCAGTGTACCGAGCCTGCGTGCTGAGCACCCTACTCTACGGCAGCGAGAGCTGGACAACATACACCCGGCAAGAATGCCGCCTCAGCGGCTTCCACATGCGGTGTCTTCGACGGATCCTTGGCATCTCCTGGAAGGACCGAGTACCAAACGGAGTCATCCTAGAACAGACTAATATGCCATGCATGCATGCCCGCCTCGTGCGGAGACGACTGCGCTGGCTCCACACGTCTGCCGCATGCAGGACGGTCGCATGCCTAAAGACATCCTGTACAGCGAACTCATCATGGGATCCCGACCTAAGGGACGTCCACAGCAACGATACAGGGATGTGTGCAAGCGCGACCTGAGGACTGCCAACATCTGTGTGGACACGTGGGAGGTAACAGCTGCTGACCGCTCTGCCTGGCGTCGGACAGTGAGGAAAGGCGTTTCCATAGCTGAGGAAAGGAGAGCACAGCTGTGGTCGGACAGGCGGGACAGGAGGACGACAACTGCAGCAACACCCCACACGTACCCATCGATGTTCGTGTGCAGCAACTGTACCAGGGACTGCCACTCTAGAATTGGACTGTTCAGTCACAGCAGACGCTGCTCATCATCAAAGTAGGCCCCACCCTTGGCGCGACCCATTGTCTATCAAGACAGACGGGGGGAAGAAGAAGAAGATATATATATATATATATAAAGTTAAATTAAATATAGAGATATATTATTGACAATCCAGTAATTTATTTATTACATTAACTACTATGAATATAACAACATGATATTATATAACTAATGATTATAAGTGAATTGGATATTTAACACGCCCTTTTGAAGGATATATAGGCGCAGGTGTGGCTGAGTGGTAAGAAGCTTGCTTTCCAACCATGGGTTTAGTTCCAGTGCTTGGCACCTTGGGCAACTGTTTTCTATTATACCCGACCAAAGAATTGTAGATTTGATGGATGGAAACAAAGAAGTCTGTCTATCTATGAAAGTTTATGAGAACTACTTAATGCAGCTTTTCAAGTGGAAAGGTGATTTTAAAAAATGTTATGAAATCTCATATGAGGATGTTACTAACCTATTTTGGGGAATAAGTTTTTTGCTAGTGTGTGAGCGCTTTCGTTTAACCTTTTCCTATACACGTACTCTTAAAGAGGAAACATTTATCTCTGTGCCAACAGAGAGCTTATGAAGTATTTTGTCCGGATTAATAATCCCTCACTATTAGCTACATTTATAACCCATTGGGCCACCGGGGAAGTCTGAGTTTCCCAGCAACAGAGTTTTGTTTTTCGTGAATTTTTTTTCCATGTTATTTCGCATGATTTCAACGAATGTGACATCGAAATCACGCGTAAACGGCTCCTTTCCCCAGAAAAGGAAAGCTATTTGGCTGCTATTTCTTGCACGTCCTGCTACCACGTAACATCTATTTCTGGTCCGTTATCGCAAATAGCTGTTACGTGGTCACAGGATGGGTTAGGTTACGAACAGGTCTTTTACGAAATATTTACCGTATTTTTAAAGTCATTTTCACTTTAAAATATTTTGCCCATCATAATGTGTCTAGTGGAATGATTAGAGTTTCTTCCCTTTCAGGGTTAAGTTATTTTCGGAATATTTTCCCATTATGCACCGTTTTGAGTAGTTATGCCCCCCAACCCCGAATATCTCGATAGCCACTGGTCTGATTTACGCGAAACTTGTTTTATTCCGTTTGTATTCACCTTTTAGGGACACTTTATTATGCGCCAGTTTGGCTGTGTAACATTGCAAGCAACCCAGCAATATTGAACTTCATTTTTAATGTTTATATATATAATATATATATATATATATATATTATATATATATATATATATATATATATATATATATAGATACATATAATTATATATATATACACACACGCACATACATGTGTGTGTGTGTGCATGTACGTGTGTGTGCACGCGTATGTGTGCATGTCTGGTCTGTGTTTGTACCGTCCCACCAACGTTGACAACTGGTGTTGATATGTCTACGTCTCCGTAAATTAGCGGTTCGGCAAGGAGACCGATAGAATAAGTACCAGGCTATAAAAATAAGTATTGGGATCAATTCATTTGACCAAAGTGTTAAATGCAGTGTCCCAGCATGGCCGCAGTCTAATGACCGAAACAAGTAAAAGATAATATATATTACAAACGCTCTAGTATTGTACACGTCACTAGGTATTATGAGAGACTGACAATATATACATATATATATGTGAATATTCAGTTTTATTTAAAGATTTCTTGCCAATATAGAAAGAGCTTGTTTCTAACGTAGATCCAAGGCTCCTCCAGTGGAATTTCAACATCAAAAGGGTGCAAACGTACGTACGCATGTATGTATATGTATGTATGTATGTATGTATGTATGTATGTATGTATGTATGTATGTATGTATGTATGTATGTATGTATGTGTGCAGATTTGTATGTTTTGCTTTATATATTCTCATGCATATAGTTGCATATCTAGACATAATCATATATACTTAAATGATAAACTTCTGGAAGGTTTTACAGATTTCTACAGTTCCAGTGATGGATTGGAATCAGCTTTCTACTTTCTGGTTTTGAAAAACCTAATTTCTCAAGATTGGTATTAAGTCAGTGTTACATATCCCAGGGTCCCAATAATTACAGGTATAAATCTGAACTTGTAATCTGGATAGAGTAACTTCAGGTTTCTCAATAGTTCGACGTATGTATGTATGTATGCATGTATGTATACATATGTTGTAGAAGGGTCATGAAAACCCCCATGTGACCAAAAGTGGACCGACGCATTTCAATAAAATAAAGAAACTGTGAACGGTCGGCAGTTGACAGCGTTAATCGTTATTATTGGATTACCGTATTAGTTTCATATCGTTCCTACGTCCGGCATAGTACAGAGTACGTTCTGTGTGAACATATTAATTCTGTGAAATGTTATTCTAGATAACCATGTTATCTAGGCGCAGGAGTGGCTGTGTGGTAAGTAGCTTATTTACCAACCACATGGTTCCGAGTTCAGTCCCACTGCGTGGCACCTTGGGCAAGTGTCTTCTACTATAGCCTTGGGCCGACCAAAGCCTTGTGAGTGGATTTGATAGACGGAAACTGAAAGAAGCCCGTCGTATATATGTATATATATATATATATATATATATATATATTATATATATTATATTATATATATATGCGTGTGTGTGTTTGTGTGTCTGTGTTTGTCCCCCTAGCATTGCTTGACAACCGATGCTGGTATGTTTATGTCCCCGTTACTTAGCGGTTCGGCAAAAGAGACCGATAGAATAAGTACTGGGCTTACAAAAGAATAAGTCCCGGGGTCGAGTTGCTCGATTAAAGGCGGTGCTCCAGCATGGCCGCAGTCAAATGACTAAAACGAGTAAAAGAGTAAAAAGTATGTCCAAATATTTTTGGGAGTAATACTATTCCTACACCCTTGTGCACGGCACCCCCCCCCCACCCAATGTCATCATAACTTTATTGGCAACGAGATATTCAAAACTCTTGAAGACATAACAATGCGACGAGGATAGATTGTTGTTTGGAACATGGAAGAATTACTAGCTTCAGTAACTGAATTACAGAAGCAGCAACAACAGCAACAACAGCAACAACAGCCAAAACAGCTAAAACAGCTGCTGCTCAACAAAACAGAAAATACATCGATTTCGTTCACCCCTGATACGGTCGCAAAGTCCATCGGTGAATTTACATATAACTCAGATGGGGGTATTTCCTTTCCTGTGTACTACAGAAGGTACGAGAAGATTTTAAAAGAAGAGTCTTCGGACTGGCAAGATAAGAAAAACGACTTTTGTTAAGTCCAGCTTAACACGAAAAATACTACAAGAGACCAGGGGAAGTCTGTTTTAACGAAACTTGATACCCTTTCAAAGATTTTCAGCATTAAAAGCTCTTTATTTGATACACGCTGGCAATGCACGAATATTACAAAAAAAGAGGGCGAAGATTTTATTACATACACTGGAATCGTTAATAAGGAGTGCAAGAAATTTAGAATTAATGAATTAACACCAGGCATGCTTAAAGGTTAATTTTCGTGCAAGGTTTAACGGCAAAGAAAGACGCAGAAATTCGTAACCCAAATCTGACTAAATTAGAGCAGAATTAGAAGCTCACACTACAAGAAATATCTGAGGAATGCCAGAGAATAATAAACCTAAGGCACGATACGGAACTAATTGAAGTAAGAAACTGCTTCCATATAAAGTCGGGACGACCGAAAGTAAGAAATGAAAAGCAGAAAATTAACCCATGCTTTGGATGTGGAGAATTACACCACAGATTCGACTGTCCTTATAAAAATCGAAAATGCTTCAAGTTAGGTAAGATAGGTCATTAAAAAATTACACTGTAAAGCAAAACCTAGAATACGGTTCAACAGAAAAAAATCAGGTAGACAGTCTATCGGCGACAAGAAATGCAAACAAGCCTCAAAGGAAATTTGTGTATGTAAAAATTAAAAATACAAATGTAAACTTATAGTTAGATACTGGCAGTGACATAACATTAATTATTGAAAACATGGAAAAAATTGGGAAATCTACACTGCAGAAAACATCGAAAATTGCCCGTGGTGTCTCGGGGATTAAAATAATTTTTAAAGGCAAAATTATTTGTAACGTTATATTTCACAGTAAGACTATAAAAACGAAAACTTATGCATTAAAAAATACAAACAACCTTTTGGGAACTGACTGGATGGAACTATTCGACTTATGCGATTTAACCAAAACTAATTTTTATAAAAATGTAATGGGGTCGTGCGCCAGTTCAAATACAAAGTCATAGAATTTTAAAAAAGAAGTGAAAAGGTTGTTCCCTGATGTTTCCCCGGACGAGTTGGGCCAGTGCAATAAATCGAAAGCCAAGTTTCAGGTGAAAGAAAATGCCTTACCAGTTTTCAAACCCAAACGTAATATATCGTTTGCAGCAATTGGAACAAGTGAATAAGGACAGACTGGAAAAAATGGGACTGATTGAAAAGCTCGATTACTCAGATTGGGCGAGTCCAACTGTATACGTTATAAAGAAGAACGATAAAATACGTGTTTGCGCAGAATTCTCGACGGGACTAAACGACTGTTTAAAACAGTATAACTACCCATTACTTAACCCAGAAGAAATCTCGAAACTAAACAGTGCTAAATTGTTCTCAAAATTAGATCTGTCTGATGCCTACTTACAAGTACAAGTGGAAAACGAATGTTTTTTTTTTAGTAGATTAGAATCTACTAACAATCAATACACATAAAGGTTTGTACAAGTTTAACCGGCTTCTGTTTGGCATAAAAGTTGATGGATACGATGCTTGCTGAATGTGAATCTTTTCCTTTTGAACGGCAGTTTTCAACACAATTTCTAGTTAACTAAACACTTTAAAACTTCGTATACTGGTAGAATGTGTCAAAATAAAACATTTTTTCTCTTAGCTTTCTTGAGAAAATTGTAATTTGTAAGTTTAACGTAGTTTAATTTTTCGAATTTTAACCAATCCTATGCCCTCATCTGAGCTAAAATCATTTGCTGCGTCTAAAACTGAGAAACATCCTGTCACTAGCCCTAACCCTAAATTCTCTATCTTCTCTCATACCTTTCTACATACGAGGGGCGTTCAATAAGTAATGCTCATGACCCACTTCCCATAGCAGTAGAGCAACGAAACTTGGTACCGTTATTAGTCTTTTTCTACATAGGAACCACCCAGAGTTACGCATTTCTCCCATCGTTTGATGCAGCTCTGGAGACCGTTTTTGTCTCCAACCACGACGTGACTTCAGAAATCAAGGCTGCATCATCTGGGAAACGCTTTCTTTTCAAGAACAACTTCATGGCTGGGAAGAGGTGAAAATCAGAGGGTGCAAGGTCAGGAGAGTAGGGGAGGAGTTCATAGCTGCCTGCCTGTGCTTCTGATCTGGCGACACGCGAGTTGTGGACCGGAGCGTTGTCCTGCAGGAGGAGGATGCCTTTGCTGATCTTGCCCCTACTCTTGATTTTGATAACTTCTCTTAATTTCCTCAAAAGTGAAGCATAATAGGCTCCTGTAATTGTGGTACCCTTTGCCAGGAAATCTGTCATCACTACTCTGTCCTGGTCCCAGAAGACTGTGAGCATGACCTTGCCAGCGGAGGGCTGCATCCTTGCCTTCTTTGGAGGAGATGAGTCACGGTGCTTCTACTGCATTGACTGGGCTTTGGTCTCTGGACCATAGTGATGGACCCAGGTTTCATCCTGTGTAATCAGTCTTTTGAAAAATTTTGACTCATCTTCTTGGCACATCTCCAAATTCATCCTCGAGTACTCGACGCTTTCTTGCTTCTGGAAAGGTGTGAGCAACCTGGGAATCCATCTGGCAGACACCTTTTGCATATGCAAATGGTCATGAATGATAGTTTCCACAGACCCGGTACTAATCTTGACCTCATGGGCTATTTGGCGAATAGTTATGCGTCGATCTTCCAAAATGGCAGCCTCAACTTGACGGACAGATGCCTCATCAATGGCAGAAGGGGGGCGACCAGATGTGGGAGCTGTTTCCACAGAGTTCCGAACATGTTTGAATTCACGATGACAGCGTTTTACAAGGTCATATGATGGGGCATCATCACCATAAGTTACTTTCATTTCATCAAAAGTCTCCCGTGGTGTGCATCCTTTCAAATACAAAAAACCGGATCACTGCTCGATACTCAACAGGCTCCATTTCACACTTGACTCAGTTCAAACACCTGTAAATCAGAAACCACAATTAGTTCAGAGCTGTAATTTGCCACTTAATCTGTATAGATATAAATAATTGCACATGCAAAATTGCAGTTAGATCAAACAACTGCAAGTGGTTCAGGGACTTATTGAACGTCCCTCGTACTTCTGCTACTGAATTAGACACTTTTTGCCACTCCTTTTCTCACTATCTCAACTTTCAATAATTTTATAGCTATTATCCCTAAACTTTCCCGTTTTGGGGGACAAGCAATTTATTATTGCTTGAAAAATTAAATTTTAGCCGTTGTAGGCTCTATTGTAGCATCCGCCCCTAGCGAGGGTGAGATTTGAACTGGTGTCCTCGTTGTGAGAAAAAAAATATTATAGGTTTCCCGTTTTTGGAGGGATTCTGTATTGTTATTATTCTGGAAAAAAAAAATTTCGAACGTTATAGGCTTTGTTATTACGTCTGGCCCCCCAGCGGGGGTGGGATTTGAACTGTTGTCCTCGCTGAGAAAAAAAAGTAAAAAATTATAGGTTTCCCATTTTCTGGGATTAAATTTATTTCGAACGAATTATGTCGGTCGAAATAATTCAAGAAACAAACCAGCTGCATGAGCCAGCAAAAAAGCTCGCGCTAGTAGTCGCTGTATCGTGCAAATATGTAGTAATACAAACGGAGAAGCTCTCCGAGCTTTTTGAGAGAATGAAAGAGGAGGGTGGGGATATAAAGATCTCACCCTCCCCTAGTGTTGAAAATCTGAAGAGAAGGACAGTCGTTTACAAAACGTACTGTCCTTCATCGAAAAAATTCAAGCACTTCGAAAAGTGCGAAATAGAAAAATGTCTGGTCCCTATATGGAAAGATATAAAATACATAGCGAGGTGCCGGGCATATGGAACAATAGAGGCCAGATTTGAGACGACCGAAAAAGCCCAAGAGCACTCAGTGACTCCTCTGAAAACGAAGGAGGTGGTGCTGCTCCCAACATACATGGAAGGAGAACAACACACGTCAGAATAAATGAAGTACCATCAGAAACTGAGGCAAGGGAGGTGATGGCCGCCCTGTTGTATAACAGGACGGACAAAATCACCTTCCTCCAAATCACATGCACTGCCCCACAAAATTGGCAAGGGCAGAGCATCTCTGCGATTATTCATGGAACACAAGAAGACATCGAAATGCTGCCAGAAAGAGTGCTCTTGGGGAAAGATATTGCCCTCAAGATTCAAGTAGAGGGCAAAAAGCCCACGTGTTTCGAATGTGGCAAAAAGGCCACATTCGCGTAGACTGTGAAATATGGAAAAAAAGAAAATAAGTGCGCAGACATCAGGCCCTTCAACTACAGAAAAACCCGCACACAAATTAGCCCCCACAGAAACAAATACTCCCACCCCACCATCTGTGGCACCTGCTCCCAAAAAAACACCCAAAAACCCCAGGCCATGCACACACTGGTCCCAACAGAAACAAATGCACCCACCCCTCTCTGAAGTAACAACTCCTCTGGAAGACAGCATGGAGGTGACCGAGGGGGTTCAAGACACCCAGAAAAAAGAGAACACATGCACCTTCCCCATCCATATCCCCCACAAAGAAAAAAGAAGAAAAACAACACACCACAGAAAAAAAGATCCTGCTCCACTGTCCCAAAAGAGAAAATAAAAAAGAACAAAGACAGAACAAAAACCCTGGTAAAGTTTGATACTTTATGGAAATATTTTTTAAAAAAAGCGCCACACCGTGGAGCTGTTGCAGCAGCCCGAAGAGAGATGTGCCTGGATATCAGAAAAACTGTATAATGAAATGAAGGGTAGGTATCCGAGGACCATCGCGAACATCTTCCGCGGTATTTGAAGGAGTTTTTGAAGGAGCAGGTGAGGTCAGCCCCAGCATCACCAAAAAAAGAAAAGTCAAAGGGTAAGTAGAACCCTT
>NW_021833552.1:5000-28365 GCF_006345805.1 Octopus sinensis | reverse complement strand
ACCATCACCACCACTTCCACTACCTCCACCGTCACTACCAGCATTCCTACTAGCGACAACTCCACCCACGTACAGCTACAACTATCACACCGCTCCGCCACCGCTATCAGCACTACCACCGCCCCCGTCACCACTATCAGCACTACCTTCACCACTACCTTCACCAACACCATCGTCACCTCAATCAACAGTACCACCACCGCAACCACCACCATCGCCTCGTAAACGACTGCTCACAGTAACATTATATCTCAACTTCATACCCAACTAACTTCCTCGTTAATGATGCGTGAAGGAACAATAGATGTAGCCTTATGGTTGAATGACTTTCTACAAATACACGTACGCACACACACATACACATCCATGGTTGTGTGTGTGTGGGTGGGTGGGTGTCTTTATACACATCTAGTATATATAAATCGCAGTACGTATGTATATAATGACTAACGCATACATTTCCACAATTCTCAACCGATTTTCACCAAACTTTACACACACATTAGTTATGTCCCACGTTGTTTACCTACGTTGTTTCACTTTAAGGATGCTTATTTTTCCCATCCATTATGATATTTCGACTGCTGTCTATTGTTTCAAATAGATGTTAGCATTGTGGTTCTAGCACTTTTTAAACAATCACATATGATTCTTCCCAAACAATCAACCTTTAAATAAGAGATTTGTTTCCACTAGCGAAAGCTATACGTATCTTTCAGAAAGCGCCATGCCAATTTCACTTTATTCGGTATTCGCCGTTACTTTATGCGCAGGCTATGTGGGAAGAGTGGAGGCGCAATGGCCCAGTGGTTAGGGCAGCGGACTCGCGGTTGTAGGATCGCGGTTCCGAATCCAAGACCGGGCGTTGTGGTGTTTATTGAGCGAAAACACCTTAAAGTTCCACGAGGCTCCGGCAGGGGGTGGTGGCGACCCATGTTGTACTCTTTCTCCACATCTTTCTCTCACTCTCTCTTCATGTTTCTTGTGTAACGCTGCGATGGATTGGCATCCCCTCCAGCTGGGGGGAATACATACACCACAGAAACCGGGAAACCGGGCCCATGAGCCTGGCTAGGCTTGAAAAGGTCGCATAAATAAAAAATATGTGGGAAGACAGAATAAAGGGGCGTTTGTTAGCTTATGATAGAATCGATAGTCACTTGATACACTAAAGCCCATTTTCCTCTTCCAGATCATACAAGCATGCCACCTAAAAAGAGAGTATGCAGCGGTAAGGCAGTAGCGCTGGCAGGCCAAGGAGACTGAGGACCAAGGGTCATGTAGATTGTTGAAAGGAGCTGCCGCTGCTAGAGCTGCAATTACTACAGAGCAGCGTGAAACCTATGGA
This sequence comes from Octopus sinensis, assembly GCF_006345805.1. Taxonomy (NCBI): domain Eukaryota; kingdom Metazoa; phylum Mollusca; class Cephalopoda; order Octopoda; family Octopodidae; genus Octopus; species Octopus sinensis. The sequence continues at coordinate 27,017 of NW_021833552.1, read as the reverse complement.
ATGCGTGCTGCTGATGCAAGGGCTGCAGAAACCCCACAAAAGAGTGCTATCCGTTGGGCACGCATCGCTTCACCCACTTCTGCTGCGAGGTTGGCAAATGACGATAACCATCGGATGATGAGACTAATGTTCACTGCAACATGGCTATTGGAAGCTATCGAGTAATCGATGGGCATCAAAGGCTATGATCCAGCCAAGGATTACGCCACCCATCGAGAGACTGTTACAAGGAATATGTCTGTAATATGTCCATCTTTCAAGTCCCTCAACTGGGTTGGAGAATCCAGTGGTCTATGCTTCTCAAACGAAAAGGTTCGTTTGCCTGACCTGCAAAACACTCCTAAACCTTTCTTCTCTTTACTCCTTGGTCAATACCCTGATTCGCAGCAATGTACACAGAAAATTCGTGCTTATAACTCTGCCTTTTAGATGACAAGTTTCAGTCTCAAACTCATTCACAAAGACTCCAATATGTCAACGTTTAAAATTCGGGGCCGAAACCTATCATCGGATAGGCTCTATTCTTCTTGTCAACAACGCTGAACACCAATCCCTTCAAATTTATTCATGGGAGATGCCACTGAGCAAACTGCTCGCTGAGCTCAGGTGGCACCTGGAACAAAGTGAAAAAAATACCACCAAAGCAACTTATAACCGTCCAGATGACAGCTGCGTTTGATAGTATATATATTGGGTTGTCCGGAAAGTTCGTGCCGATTTTTACAGGAAAGAAAAAGGTCAATAAATACTTGCCATTACATTTTTAATCAACCAAATATGAAACATTTTGTTGCACAATGCGTCTCCATCTTTCCTTTAACTTGAAAATACCCTCTTCCCAGATTTGAGGTGATTTCATGGCAAAGAATTCATCAAGGTATCATTTTACGTCATTCAAGGAATTGAAATTTTTACCATTAAGACTATTCTGCAGAGACCTGAATAAGTGGGAATCCGAAGGAGCAACATCTGGTGAATGTGGAGGGTCGGGTAACACATCCCGGCCGAGTTACAGCAATTTTTGTATGGTTCCCAAACTTTCTTATCTTCCATTTTAAAGAGTTGCAGAATTAACACAGGTTATAGGAAGATAAACCTTCTTCAACGAAAAGATAGCTTAAACTGTGCACTAAATGGAGGTGTAGTCAAATCCTATTTTATGGACTCAACCATGTTTTAAAATAAGTGGAAAGGTAAGCTACTATAAATCGGCACGAACTTTCCGGACAACCCAATATATTTATATCGTCCGGTCATTTCATCATGTTGAACCATTAATCTCTACACAAATTTCTCTCTCTTCGTTCTTTTCGTTCTCTCTCCAATTTTTTACCTCTCGTTCCCTTCTATCGAAGAGCGTAGGCTCGAAATGTCAAAGACTTTCCCATTCTTCCCGAGCGTCGAACTAATTCACCTACTGGTTGTTCCCTCACTTGTCTTCGTCTTTTGTTCTCTGTAAATTTGGACTATACACACACACACACACACTCGCACACACACATATATATATATCACACGTGATCACGTGACCGACCAGGCTATACACGTTGCTACGCATCGCTGGTCTCAATGCGCTTTTTGCATTGTTTTAGCCTTCAGATGATCCCACCCTACTGACTAGGCGAGGAAGCCATAATCCCCCCCCCAGATCTAAGGTGTAGTAGTAGTAGTAGTGGTGGTGATGGTGGTGGCGGCGGTGGTGGTAGTAGTAGTAGTAGTAGTCAAATCGAATAATCGAACATTAAAAGTAACAATTACAAAACAAGAGGACTTGAATGTATTAGTTTCACGCACGTTAAAGGTGAAAAAAAGAGGTTTTCAACATTTCCTCTCATAATCCCTGTTAATCTACCCTAATCTACGGATCTCTTTATTTCATTTAATTCTTTAAGTAAATTGAATATTCGTTTAATTTCAAGAGTACTGACTACCGTGACCTATCAGCCTTAGTTCGGAAAGTTCTGTAAACCGGAAAGGCCTTGGAAAAGAAATATTCCGGAAAATCTATGTTGTACCTGTATATACATAGGTATATATGTATAGCAATATGGAGAGTGAAAGAGACAGACAGACTGACAGAGAGTAAGATATAAAGTGAAAAATTATTGTCCGTCTAATATCTATATACTAATCTCTTCCTTTCTCTCTCTCTCTCTCTCTACATACGCGCATGCGCACGCATACATACACACACACATGCATATACATGCATACCATTTTCTATCTCTCTTTCAATCAGCTATATGTATGTATGTATGTATGTATGGATGGATGGTAATATATATATATATATATATATATATATATATACCCCACTAGCCAGGTAACTAGAAAGATTGATTGATAGATAGAAAGATAGATAGATAGATAGACAAACAGGCAAACAGATACATAGACAGAGAGAGATCTATATAGATTGATTTATATATATATACGTATGTATGTGTGTGTATGTATATATATATATGTGTGACGCTCTTCTCATTATATATATATAGACATATGCGCACACAAAAGCACACACACAAGCACACACATTCATATAAATATCAGCTCCGCCACCACAGCCTCCAACGCCGTTATCCTTTGCTAGCAGAAATACACCTACAACAACTACCACCACGACCACCACGACCACCACTATCACAACCACTACTACTACTACCAACAGCCTCCGGCTACAATTAATTGAAGCCACTTCAGAAGAATACCGTTGCCTGGTTAAAACTAAAAAAAAACAATGAATAAGTAAAAATAGAAAAAATAAAAGTAGATACACTCCCACGTATAGAGAAAGAAAACATCGGAAATAACATTGAAATAACAACAACAGATAGAATGGGGGTATTGATGGTGTTGCTGTTGTTGTTGTTTGTGGTGGTGGAAGGAGGACAATCCTGAAAACTGAGAAGTGATTTTTGTTCTGAGAGATCGAACTGATAAAGTATTCGGATTGTATTTGTGGAAAGGGTCGGGTAGGGAGGGTAATGGGTTGGTTAGGGTGGGTGAAGGTGGGCCGGGAACGCGTTCAGCGTTCCTAGCGTTTGACAGCGTTCGGCAGTGGCTTAATGTTTGTGCGTTTGTGTTTAGCGAGGGATGGGCAGGAAAGGGTTTTCAGAGTATCGCGTGAAATATTATTGTTGTTGTTGTTATTGCTGCTGTATTACCTCTTTTCCCCCGACTCCAGGGAAGAAACTGGTTAGATTTCCAGCCACGACAATCCCCATTGGCGAAGACTACACTCTGACTTGTCCTGTCGTTTAAGACGTTAAGGATGTGTGTAATCTCAGAGAAAGATATACTGACTGCTATTTCTAGCAGGTTGAACAACCTATATTCTTGCACTAGTTGTTGTTGTTTAACTCCAGGTCAGTCCTGCTCCCGCAGACTTATGATCAAAGATGTTCCAGCTGTAACATCCTGTATTTTATTCAGGCATAGTGTATCTAGGACTACATTATCTAATGTGTCCTTCCTTGTTACTATTTGTGCACAGTGACGCACAAATGATGGCGACATGGAGACCAATTATGATAAATTATTGCTTTTCAGAAATTCACTCTGCTTCTAGAGGAGGTAGACCAATTTCTCGAAAGCAATGATTACAGCACTAAATGAGGAAGGAAGATAATCATAAGGATCAAGGATTCTCCAAAACTGACATGACATTGAGGAAACGATTGATTGATTGCCTGGGCAGAAGGGAACATCTGTGGATTCGAGCAACAACATGCATCAAGTTTCGTGCTCTTATTCATGTGCTGAGTTCTATTTCTCTCCTTCGTATAACCATACACACACACACACATAGATAGATAGATGTTGCTATGTATGTCTACTCGTATATACATACTACATACATACATACATACATACATACACACACACACACACACACACACACATACACACACACACACACACATACATATATATATATATATATATGGATCAAAACAGTTTGCTTCAAATTCCTTTGACCCCTAAATGTAACTCGCAGTGAAAGTGATGAGTGCCCTTCTTTCGTTTCTCCACTCACTCGTATATATACGAATATGTATGTGTGTGTATATATATATATATATACGCATGTATGTATGTGTACATATATTTCTGCACGTGTGTATATGTATATATGCAAGTGCATATATATGTATGTGTGTATATACGTATCTGTACGTACATATATATATGTGTGTGTGAGTGTGTATGTGTGTATGTAAATATATATGCACATATGCTATATTATTAAACATGTGCGTGTGGTTGTGTGCGTGTGTGCGTTCATATCACTGCCCCTCCTCTTCAATTAATCAAGCTAAACCACGTCTCTCTTTTTCAAGTCCCTCCTCTCTCTCTCTCTCTCTCTCTCTCTCTCTATCCCTTATTCTCCCTTTTTTTTCTCCAAGCCAAAGCAAGCACTTTCTCATCCTCCTTCCTTCACACTCCGCTCTCTCTCTCTCTCTCTCCACTACCTCCTACTTCTACACCCATGTCTGCCTCCTTTCCACCCATGCCACACACCACTGCCTACTCCTTGTCCACCCCCACCCCACACTCCTACCACTGATATCTAATGAGTTTCAATAATTACTTGAAATTCTAAAAACATTTGTTTAATTTGAAGATGTATGTATGTTTGTGTATGTGTGTGTGTATGTGTGTGTGCATCTATGCATATACAGGTATATACACACACACACACACACACACACACATATATATATATATATATATGATACACTGCTGTTTGTATGTCTCACCCATCCCACCTCGAAAAGAAAAAACTCTACACTGTATTTCGTCCATTTTTATTCTGTGTTTAGCCCTGTGTGGCCACAATAAAAAGTTATGTCTCTATCTATCTATCTATCTATCTATCTATCTATCTATCTATCTATCTATCTATCTATCTATCTATCTATCTATCTATCTGTCTGTCTCTATCTATCTATCTATCTATCTTTCTAGCCAACTACCTATATATCCATCTCTCTCTCTCTCTCTCCTCTCTCTCCCTCTGTTTATCTATCGATCTGTTTGTCCGTCTGTCTATCTATCTACTTATCTATCTATCTATCTGTCTGTCTATCTATCCATCCATCCATCCATCTATTATGCATTTATCCCTCTATCTATCGGCTTACATTTCACTCTCTTTCCTGTCTTTTGTACGCATGTCTGCATGCTCTCTCTCTCTCTCTCTCTCTCTCTCTCTCTCTCTCTCTCTCTTCTCTTCCTCTTTCTCTCTCTCTCTCTCTCTCCTCTATCTGTGCTTTCCCACTTTCCACCCACCCATGCCCCCCACCTAACACATCATTGACATATTTCAAGCAACAACTCATTAATTTTCAAACATATGCTTCCTAGATTGGTGTCGAAACAAACAAAAACAAAAACAACAACAACAACAACAACAACAACAACAACAACAACAACAACAACAACGTAGCGTGTTGTCACATGACGAAGGACAACAACTACAACAAAAACATCGGGATTTAATCACGACAAACGCTATCGCCTATACCGTAAGCGTCCCCCACCCTAAGCGCCACTACCGACATCACCACTTCCGCCGCCGCAGCCACCACCACCACCTCTTCCACAACCACCCCACCCTTTCTGCTCTCATCAACACCACCACCGCAATCACCATTGAAACCATTATCACCACCACCACTACCATCACCAGAAACAGCACCAACAACACCATTATCATCACAACCACCACCACCACCACCATCAACCACCACCGCGACCACCACCACCACCATCAACCACCACTGCCACCACCACCACCACCATCAACCACCACCGCCACCACCACCACCACCATCAACCACCACTGCCACCACCACACCACCACCACCACATCAACCACCACCGCACCAACCAAACCATCACCACCACACCACCACCATCACCACCTCCAACACCACCACCACCACCATCAACCACCACTGCCACCACCACCACCACCACCATCAACCACCTCCAACACCACCACCACCATCAACCACCTCCAACACCACCACCACCACAACCAACACCATCACTATTACCACCACCACCACCACCATCAACCACCACTACCAACACCACCACCATCACCACTACTAGTACCCGCTGACTGCTGCACTCGTTAATATTTAATATTGCATCAGAACTTGCAACCATTGCACCGACGCTCGTATTGCTCTGCAAATAAGCTGCACTCCTGATGCACCGAAATGTGCAACTACAACTGAACTGTACCTCATTTCCACTGTACTGGCGTTGTACCACGCTGCACACTATCCTGCACTGTAAACGTACTGTATTAGAAGTGCATATGTAACGTAGGGACGTCAGCTGCACCGATATTGCAGCGACAATGTAAAGAGGAGACGACGATTAGGGAGATCAATCAATGCGGCCCGCGAGCCGAGCTCAGTTACGGTTATTGGCTTCGAATTTTGACACGAGGCCAACAATTTTAGGGGACAGGGTCTAAGTCGATAACATCGACCTCAACAGAATTTGAGCTCAGAAGATAAAGACGTACGAAGCGCTGCCAAGCATTTTGATCGGCGTGCTAACAATTCTGCCACCTCATTGCTTTACTACTACTACCAATAATAATAATATAATAATAATAATAATAATAATAATAATAATAATAATAATGCCCTGATGCAGTACCAGACACTGGCTTTCATGGCTTCTGATCTTAACTGATTGGAAGTGTTATCATGTACATTGTTTTGTCTTGGTATAAAAGATGGGCTACAGCAAATATTCTGCTCAATACCACAGATTTTCTTGTCAGTTGTTTGACCGTAACCAGTTGAGCATGTCCCTTATTGGCTGACGATATGTGCATCTCTGATCACGAGCAGAAGTAGTGGGGAAGCATCATAGCCATGTGCTGAGAGGGATTCTTTGGGGTTTGAATAATTCGCCTTTGGAAACATGGGTGTTTCGTTCAACACCCTTAAACAAGTCTTATTCAGGGATCTTTTGAGCGGGATGGGTTACTCGACCAGAAGAAAATTCTAACTGGGCCCCACCTGCAAGGTCATGTGCTGTTTATCTTGATATGAGATCACCATGTCACGCACATATGGTTGTGATGCATGTGCCTGGTGTACCCTTATCAGACGGGTAGTCATGACGGGTATACTGGGCTTCGTATATTTTACTCCCAGTGTCACTTCGATGGCATGCACTGCTCTCTCACTCAATAATAATAATAATAGTAATAATAATAATAACAATAATAATAATAATAATAATAATAATAATAATAATAATAACAATAAACCTTTCTGCTAAAGATACAAGGCCACAAATTTGCGGGGATGGGACTAGTTGATTACATCGACCCCGGTGTTCCACTGGTACTTAATTTATCGACCTCGAAAGGATGAAACTCAAAATCGATCTCCTCGGAATTTGAACTCAGAACGTAAAGACGGACGAAATACCGCCAAGCATTTCGTCCGGCGTGCTAGTGTTTCTGTCTGTTCACCAGTCATTAATAGTGGTTTCAAAAGTCCATTACATCGACCCCAGTGCTTATTTCTTTGATCCTGAAAGGATGAAAGGCAAATCTTGCCTCGGCGGAATTTGAACTCAGAATTTGAGGATAGATGAAATGCCGCTGAGCACGTTGTCCGGCGCGCCACCGATTCTGCCAGCCCACCGCCTTAAACTCAATCAAGGATATTTGTTTCTAATCTAGGCACTAGACCCGAAATTTTAGGGGAGGGGGACCAGTCGATTAGATCGACCCCAGTATGCAACTGGTACATAATTTTTCGACCCTGAAAGGCTGAGAGGTAAATTTTGCCTCGGCAGAATTTGAACTCAGAACGTGAGGATAGACAAAATGCCGCTAAGCATTTCGCCCGGCATGTTACTGATTCTTATTTCTTTACTACCCACAAGGGGCTAAACACAGAAAGGACAAACAAGGACAGACAAACGGATTAAGTCGATTATCTCGACCCAGTTCGTAACTGGTACTTAATTTATTGACCCCGAAAGGATGAAAGGCAAAGTCGACCTCGGCGGAATTTGAACTCAGAACGTAACGGCAGACGAAATACCGCTAAGCATTTCGCCCGGCGTGCTGACGTTTCTGCCAGCTCGACCTCAGCGGAATTTGAACTCAGAACGTGAGGATCGACGCAATGCTGCTAAGCACGTTGCCCGGCGTCTCACCGATTCTGAGAGCGCACCGCCTTAAACTCAGTCAAGGACATTGACAGTTCTAAGACAAATCTACAATCTTGGAATCCGTCCGGGTTTGTCTCCGGTCCTTTCCATTGAAAAAGGCGAAAGAGCCAGAAACATGCGTCTGGGAATCTGCTTGAGGAAAGCACTGGACAGAAGATAGAATTTTCTCTCCGTGGCAACTGTAGGGATTTTTAGCATTTAGCAGTTAAAATATGTCGCTAACATATATTTAACTAACCTGAAGTTCATTTATTCCTCATGACTGTTTAACGTTGCGGCTTTAGAACCTGCCCAGGGTTATCTCCCTTCAGTATCTCCTACTGAAGAAAGCTAAGGAGCCAGGAACATCTGTGCAATCTTCCATCCTACACAAGCCTGACCTTCTCACTTCCAATAATAGTGGTTCTGTGGCATTTTTTACATACCATGCTATGTTGTTTTCTTCTGCTTTAATACTGTGTTCGCATCCAATCAGTCCTCTTCCCCTTCTTTTTCTTGGTATATACAGTCTGCCTGTGTCACTTTTGGGGTAGAGTATCCCATATCTAGTTAGCAACTTCCTTGTCTTTCTGTCTAACCTGTTTAGTTCGTCTGCTGTTCATGTGATTACCCCTGCTCCATATCTAAGGAGTAAAACCACCCAGGTGTTAAAAGCTTCAATCTTATTCCGACCGTTTAATTTCGACTTAAGGATCAGTCTCAGTCTGCGCAAGTACTCCACCTTAAATTTTTCTGTCCTTTCTTTCTCCATCAATCTATCCACTTCCAATATCCCCAAGTACTTATAGCCCGTCTCTTCTATCTGCTTCATAACCTTCCCCGACAGTATCGTTAGCCCGTCCTTACATTTGATTTTGCCTCTCTTCAAGACTTACACACCACACTTTTTCAGTCCAAACTCCATTCTGTTATCAGCACTAAAAGTACACACCGTATCAACGAAGGAATTCACTTGGGATTCTGCTTTACCATAAAGTTTGAGGTCATCAATAATAACGTTCTTGGATGACCTCGATCATTATTATTATTGAGTGAGCGAGAAGAGCATGCCATCAAAGTGACACTGGGGTAAAATATACGAAGCCCAGTATACCCATCATGACTACCCGTCTGATAAGGGTACACCAGGCACATGCATCACAACCATTTGTGCGCGACATGGTGATCTCATATCAAGATAAACAGCACATGACCTTGTTTCCAGAGGTGAATTATTCAAACCCCAAAGAATCCCTCTCAGCACATGGCTATGATGCTCCCCCACTACTTCTGCTCGTGATCAGAGATGCACATATCGTCAGCCACTAAGGGACATGCTCAACTGGTTAAGGTCAAACAACTGACAAGCAAATCTGTGGTATTGAGCAGAATATTTGCTGTAGCCCATCTTTTATACCAAGACAAAACAATGTACATGATAACACTTCCAATCAGTTAAGATCAGAAGCCATGAAAGCCAGTGTCTGGTACTGCATCAGGGCATTATTATTATTATTATTATTATTATTATTATTATTATTATTATTATTATTATTATTATTGAGTGAGAGAGCAGTGCATGCCATCAAAGTGACAACGGGGTAAAATATTCGAAGCCCAGTATACCCATCATGACTACCTGTCTGATAAGGGTAAACCAGGCACATGCATCACAACCATGTGTGCGCGACATGGTGATCTCATATCAAGATAAACAGCACATGACCTAGCAGGTGGGGCCCACTTAGAATTTTCGTCTGGTCGAGTAACCCATCCTGCTCAAAAGGTCTCCAAATAAGGGTTGTTTAAGGATGTTGAACAAAACACCCATGTTTCCAGAGGTGAATTATTCAAACCCTCTCAACACATGGCTATGATGCTCCCCCATTACTTCTGCTCATGATCAGAGATGCACATATCGTCAGCCAATAAGGGACATGCTCAACTGGTTATGGTCAAACAACTGACAAGCAAATCTGTGGTATTGAGCAGAATATTTGCTGTAGCCCATCTTTTATACCATTATTATTATTATTATTATTATTATTATTATTATTATTATTATTATTATTATTATTTACTTTTTATCCGCCTGTTTGTTAAAATCACTCGCCGAGACACACCCAGCGTCCTAGGGCGAGTGAAGGATAAGAAATGTTACAGTAAGACTGAAAGCTTGGGGAGGGTAAGTGGCAGAGATAGCAGCGAAATATCTTCATGTAGTACAACACATACAGTTAAATTTATAGGGTTTTTCTAAGACATGGTTCTCCTGGAATATTATCTAGATGTTTCTGACAGCCCTTTCTTATCATACCTAGGACGCACACAATAACAGGACCAGATCTCGCTTTATGATGCCACATCTTTTGTATTTCAATTTCCAGGTCTTTATGTTTACTTAGTTTGTCAGATTCCTTTACAGATATATTTTAATCAGTTGTTGTTGTTGTTTGTTCCTTCTCAAGCCATGCCTGGCTCATAGGGCCGGTTTCCCGGTTTCCTTGGCATATAGGTTCCCCACCTGGACGGGACTCCGGTCCGTCCATACCTGTAAGCAGGTGTGCTGATTCTGTAATACTTCCATATTTTCCAATGTAAATACTGTCCTACCTTATCGTGGCGATTGTTGTATTCGTTTGGTGTCAGCGCAGGACATCTCGAGACGAGATGGTTTCGTCAGATGTGTCACATAATCTGCATTTAGGGTCAGAACCGTTTTGAAGAACGTTGGTCGGGTAGTTTTTGTTGTGCCGCCAATATGAAACCTTCAGTCTCACAACTCGCGCACACATCGCATAAATCAATGAACATATTTCACATATACAGCATACATTACACACACGACACAGAAATCTCTCTTTAGCATAACAGTCATCACACGTACACATCACACACTCATATACACATACACCGCACACACACACACACACATACAAATATACATATATATACTCTCTCTTCTCTTTTACCCTCTTTTACTAGTTTCAGTCATTTGACTGCGGCCATGCTGGAGCACCGCCTTTAGTCGAGCAATTCGACCCCAGGACTTATTCTTTGTAAGTCTAGTACTTATTCTATCGGTATCTTTTGCAAAACCACTAAGTTATGGGAACATAAACACACCAGCATCGGTTGTCAAGCGATGTTGGGAGGGGGACAAACACAGACACACAAACACACATACACATATATACATATACATATATATGACGGGCTTCATTAAGTTTCCGTCAACCAAATCCACTCACAAGGCTTTGGTCGGCCTGAGGCTGTAGTAGAAGACACTTGAACAAGGTGTCATGCAGTGGGAATGAACCTGGTGAGTAATCTACTTACCACACAACCACCCCTGCGCCTATATATATATATATATATATATATATATATATATATGTATGTATGTATCACAGAGGGGACAAACAAGGACAGACATAGGTCGATTACATCGACCCCAGTGCGTAACTGGTACTTAATTTATCGACCCCGAAACGATGAAAGGCAAAGTCGACCTCGGAGGAATTTGAACTCACAACGTAACGGCAGACGAAATATCGCTAAGCATTTCGCCCGGCGTGCTAACGATTCTGCCAGCTCGCCACCTTAGTATGTATCTATACCTACATGTATACATACATATCTATACACACACACACACACACACATATATATATATATTATCATTATTATTATTATCATTATTATTATTATTATTATTATTATTATTATTATTTGATTTTACTATCGATTAATAATGTTTATGCCATATTCCGGTTTGTTTACATCTATTTTCTTTAAAATCGAAAGTTTAAAAGTAGGAAGGATGTGTGTGAGTGTAAGTGAGAGTGAGAGAGAGAGAGAGAGAGAGGCGGGTAGAGAAATATGTATGTATATATATATGTGTGTGTGTGCGTTTGTATGTGTGTGATATGTACGCGTGATGACTGTGTGTTTTGGGTAAAAAGAGATTTCTGTGCCATATGTGTAATGTATAATGTATATGTGAAATATGTGCATTGATTTATGCGATGTGTGCGTGATTTGTGTATGTGTGTGTGAGAGAGAGAGAGAGAGAGAGAGAGAGAGAGAGAGAGAGAGAGAGAAGAGATCTCTGTGCGATGTACATGTTATATGTGTATGAAAAATGTGTTTGTTTCGTATGTGCATGTGATGTGTGCGTCAGAAGTGATGTATGTGCATGATGTTTGTGTGAAATGTGGGAAATTGTGTCGAACGTTTACATGAAATGTGTGTCTGTGTATGATGTGTGTATGATATGAATGTGAAGAGATATTTCTACGTGGTATATGTGTAAGATCTTTGTGTGAAATGTGTGCGGCGATATGTGCGATGTGGGAGGAGATATTCCTGTGTGGTTTGTGTTGAATGTTTATGTGAAATGTGAGGGCGAAATATGTAATGTGTGTGTGTGTGTTGTGTGTGTGTGTGTGTGTGGTGTGTGTGTGTGTGATGTGCATATGATATGAATGTGAAGAAATATTTCTGTGTGATATATGCGTAGGATTTTTGTGTGAAATTTGTGCGGTGGTATGTGTATCTGACTTTTGTGCGCGCGCGCGAGTGTGTGTGTGTGTGTGTGTGTGTGTGTGTGAAGAAGGGTTGTGTGATGTACGTGTAGGATGGGTATGTGAAATATGTGTGTATGTAATGTGTATGAGGTGAGTTTGTGGATTGTATGCGTCAGATATTTGTATGAAATGTGCGTGGTAATGCATGCGGTGTGTATGAACTGTGTAAGAAAGAGAAGAGTGGTGTATATGTATGTGTGATATATGTATTATTATTATTATTATTATTATTATTATTATTATTATTATTATTATTATTATTATTCTAATGTGTCCTTCCTTGTTGTTTAGCCCCAGGTCAACCCTGATCCAGACACACCTATGATCTAAGATTTTCCAGCTGTGACCATCCTCTCTTTTATTCACACGTAGTGTATCTAGGACTACATTATCTAATGTGTCCTTCCTTGTCATTATTGCTTAACCCCAGGTCAGTCCTGATCCGGCAGACCTATGATCAAAGATGTTCCAACTATGACCATCTTGTTTTTTATTCAGACATAGTGTACCTAAGACTACATTATCTAATGTATCTTTCCTTGTTGTCGTTGTTGCTGTTGTTGTTTAGCCCCAGGTCAGTTCTGAACCAGACTGAACAATGATCAAAGATGTTCCAGGTGTGACCATCCTGTCCTTTATTCAGGCATAGTGTATCTAGGACCACATTATCCAATGTGTCCTTTCTTTTTTGCAAGTAACTAAATAAACTGTGTGATAGTTGAGGAGTATTTGACTACTATTTCTTGTCTCTTGGTCAACCACCGTATTAAAAGTCTCTCCCTCCTTTCGGATGTAGTAGGATGTGATTGCAGGAGATTCGGTTGCTATTTTCAGCATGACGTGTGACCTTCGGGAGACTAGCAAGTCTTTCGTAGGATTTGAAACCAGCACCGTTTGTTTGTTTCCATTTAAACACACTACCACCCAAACCGTCAACACTGCCACCACTTTGTACGCAGAAGCTGGTACTACTACCAACACATTCAACGCCACCACTACCACCATCATCATCAACATCAGCAGCACCATCATCATCGTCATCACCATCTTCATCATCTTGACCAAGCGTCTTCACCACCACCACCACCACCACCACCACCACCGTCGCCACACTGTACATGACCACTCCATTGCTTTACTCCAAACCACCGTCGCCACTAAAGCACATCAACGCCGCCGCCGCCACCAGGGCTAACCTCTCATCTGTTTACATCAATCTGTCTGAAACCAGATCGATATTTGATCTCACCACTACCACCACCACCACCACTACCATCACCACCACCACTACCAACAACAACAACAACAACAACTACTACTACTACTATACTACTACTACTACTACTACTACTACAATGCTCTCCCTCTCTCAATTTCTCTGCCTCTCTCTCTCTATGTCTTTTCTCCAATCATTTCTTTCTCTCTCTCTTCTCTCTCTCTCTCTCTATATATATATATATATATATATATATATATATATAATATATATATATATATATATACATGCGTGTCTCTCCCTCTCTCTCTCTGTTTCTTTTCTCTTCCTCTCTCTCCCTTTCTCCTTATGTCTGCCTATGTGTCCCTTTCGTCCTCCTCTCTCTCTCCCTATTTCTTCTCTGTTCTTCTCTTTCATCTTTCCTCTCCATCTCTCCTCCACCTCTTTCACTTCTCCATCTTCAGTTTCTCTCTCCTTCCCTCCCTCCCCCTCCCCCTCTTGTCAATTGATTCAATCTTATTGTTGAGAATGTTGACAGCTTGGACCAGCTGGACGAGAGATAAGGGGGTGGAGAGCTGGGGGTGGCGGTGATGATGTTGGTGGAAGTGGCGGTGGTAGTAGTTGCGATGGTGGTGATGATGTTGATGATGGTGGTAGTGATAGTGGTGGTGTTGGTGGTGGCGGTGGTGGCGGTAGTGGCAACGATGAAGGTAGTGGTTGTGGTGGTACTATGAGGGGTTGGGTACATAGTAATCACATACAGCTGCCGTGTTACACTAGCAGCGGTGGTGGTGGTGGTGGTGGTTGCGTATTAATGTTACAGCACTGACGCGGTGGTAGTATGTAGTGGTGAGGTGACAGCGAATAGTTTCGGTGGTAGTGTACAACTGTAGTATAGGCCGTGTTGTAACGTTGTTGCTGGCGTAGTGGCGGCGCTAGCAGTACCATAGCGGTGGTGGTGTTTGTGGTGGTGGTGTGAAGTTTCAGTGATAGTATACAGCTGCTTTGTTATTGATATAGTGTTGGTCGTTGTGATGATGATGGTGGTGGTGGTGATTTGGTAGTGTTGTGGAGGTAGTATGATGGTTATATATATGTATAATGGTGTGGTGATATTGACTAACTTAGCCGGTAGTTTACAGCTGCGGTGATAGTGTAATAACAACAGCATTTGTTAAAGAGGCGGTGGAGTAGGTGGCGGCGGCGATGGTGGTGGCGGTGTGTTGTGGTGGAATGTAGTGGCGGTGACGATGTGGTGCTGGATGCTGGCAGCAGCTGTTTTAATATTGACAACAATATCTGCTTGTCTCACGTTGCGAAAGGACGGATATAAATGGTATCGGCGATTTTAACCGATGGTGGCGCTGCTTGTGCTTCAGCTGCTGCTGCTGATGCTGCTAGTGATAGGTCCACCATGATATTGGTGGTGGTGGTGGTGTTGGTGTGTAGGTTTTATAGACGTGGTATTTTAGACAAAACCAGCCGGGGCGGTAGTACATTTCACAGCGATGCGACATAGTGTGTTTACTAACAACCCACCCTCGTTAGGGTATAACTTACACTCCTATTCACCCCCAAACCGCTCTATGATGTCTTTATCAATTTATTCATCGCTAGAATCAATGCTTGCGCTGTTATGCAAATTAGACCCGCAAATTTAAGTCTGTCAGAGTTTGCATGTACTATAAATAAGCGTAAGGTAATATTTAGCTGTTTGTGGTGGACAGAAAGTGATTAATTAATGTGTGATAAGACTTAAATAAAGGATAACACTGTTTCGAACGCTGTGTTTTACGCTGGCTACGAAGACAAGACTCGTGATTTAAATCTTGCTTATGGGTGCAAGCATGGACGTGTGGTTAAGGAGCGCACTTTGCAGCCATGAGTTTCGGGATCAGTCCTACTGCAAAGAACCTTGTGCAAATTGTCTTCTACTATAGTCCGGGGTCGACCAATGCCTTGTGGGTTAAATTTGTAGACGGAAACTTCGTTTTAGTATTTTATATGTATATATGTTTGTGTGTGTATGTGTCCACACACATACACATATATATATATATTTATAGAATACTAAAATGCATAATATTATATATATATATATGTTTGTGTGTGTGTGTGCGTGGGTGGGTGTGCGTGTGTGTGTGGTGTGTATAATTATGTATGTAATGTATATATTATATATAATATATATATATATATATATATTATATATATATATATTATATGTTAGTTAGTTAGTTAGTTAGTTAATTTGGCTCAAAAGCAAATAGCAAGGCCATGTAGGGGGACATGGAGTTAAGTACAGGGTGGTGTTCATGTAAAGAGTTCAGGCCACTTGAGGTCCAGGGAGGCTTTGAACAAAGCGGTCGTCGGCATCTTCACCATCTCGTCTGGCAGCTTGTTCCACGGATCTGCAACCCGGACGGGGAAAGCCCCTCTCCTTCGATTGAGATGAAATCGTCGCAGGTAGAGCTTTTCGGAATGACCCCGCAGCCGACGCTCTGGAGCAGGAGTGAAGAACAGCTCTTTCGAGAGGTTACACTTCCCGCTTATGATGTTGTGGGCGAGAATGAGATCACCACGGCGGCGGCGTTTTTCAAGAGAATAAAGGTCGAGCGTCCTCAGCCTTTCTTCGTAGGACAAATTTTTGAGACCATGAACCATGCGGGTAGCCAGCCTCTGGACTCTTTCGAGATGCTGTATGTCTTTGAGGAGATAAGGAGAAGAGGCTTGAATCCCATACTCCAATATGGGTCTCACCAGCGTGACATAGAGTGGTAGGAATATGGCTGCTGTGAGCATTCCGAATGACCGTCGAATCAAAAACAGAATTCCGCGCGCTTTGTTGGCAGCATGAACGCACTGGGCCGAAGGCGAAAAGGAAGAATCCACCAAGATACCCAGGTCCTTTACCTGATCGGTCCTCTCCAGCAGCAGACGACCCGGCTCGAAATCAAGTTGAGTTGCAGGAGTAGAGCCGACAGGCAGATGACAGCACTTTGACACGTTCAGACACAGGTCCCAATCGTTAGACCACTTCCAAATTTGGTGGAGGCATCGACGAAGATCCTCTATACTACCGCGAGGAGCGACCAGTTTGATATCGTCGGCAAATAGAAGGGTGTGTTGCGTGAGGTCGTCGGGCAAGTCATTTATGAAGACTAAGAACAACAAGGGCCCAAGCACTGAACCTTGAGGCACGCCACTGCTCGCACTGGAGACGTCGGACCGCGAACCATTAACTTGAACTTGGAAGGAGCGATCTGAGAGGAAGGCACCAACCCATCGTACAATATCCGGATGGAAACTATATGCTTGAAGCTTGACAAGTAGTAGGCGGTGGTTTACCGAGTCAAAAGCTTTGGCAAAGTCCAATAAAACGATGTCAACAGCATCACTATCATCGAGGATGCGCGTCACCAATTCTTCCATTACTAGTAAGTTGGTCAAGCATGATCTCTTCGGCACGAAGCCGTGTTGGGAATCAGTGATCGAGGCTGTGTTTAGGAGGTGGAGCATCATACTTTTCTTAAGGATGGTTTCGAACATCTTGCTGATTATTGATGTAAGGGAAACCGGTCGGTAGTTAAGCGGGTCTTCGCGGCTCCCTTTCTTGAAAATTGGGCAGATTATCGCTGTTCTCCAGTCTGCAGGTATAACACTCGTCGCCAATGACATATTGAATAGTCGTGTTAAGGGCTCGCAGATGACCGGAGCCAACGCTTTGATAACCCGAGGGTGTATGCCGTCCGGGCCGTGACCCTTGTTGACATCGAGGCCTTGAATAACACGTTTGACTTCGTCCCGCGTGATGACCAATCGAAGCATTGGAGGTACCGATCTATCAAATGGAGGGGGTTCACGACCATCATCTTGTTTGAAAATAGTTGAAAAAGCCTCGGCAAATAATTGACTCTGTTGATAAGGGTCCTCAATCGATACGCCTGTTGAGTCTACCAACGTTGCAATCTGGTTGTTCAAGCGGGAATTCCGCTGGACATGGGCAAAGAAGGTTTTTGGATTGCTACTGGCATTTGCCGCGATTTTGTATTCATAACTGAAGCGTTCTTTCTTTTCAATTTTCACGGCTCGGTCTCGTTGAGTTTTGTACACCTCAAAAGCTGCAGTCGAATCCAGATTTTTGAATTCAGCCCAAGCAATATCTCTGAGTCGACGTTCTCGTTTAACCTTCTTCGTCACCCAGGGCTTGTGTTTCTTCCTCTTGGGAAGCCCAACGGGAACTGCCTGGTCAGTCAAACAGATTACATATGCTTTGAGGATGACCATAGTTCGTCAACTGAGGACAACGTCATCAGGGATCGCCAGTCCAGAAGCGCGGAAGCCTCGGTTAGAATTTCAAGATTAATTGCAGAGAAGACTCTACGTGGCAGCGAAGTAATCATGGGCGTAGAAAAAGTTGTGTGCATGACGAACTTCAGGACCGCATGATCACTCTTGGCAAGAGGGGCGCACACAGATACGTCTGACACTGATCTTGGATAGCGGGAGAATACCAGATCTAGCATTGATGGCTGCTGCCCAGACCGATGCCTTGTCGGATATTCAACATGTTGCGATAGAAAACAATCTTCAGCCACGTCAAGAAGGGCCTGGCCGAACCGGGAAGATGCGGGCCAATCGATCGTGGGAGCGTTGAAGTCGCCTAGTACCAAGCAGTCATGCGAAGCTGAAACGAATCTTATCGCTTCGAGGAGATGAGCATCGTCCTGGGGGTCGGCAAGAGGCGGCCTGTAGACAGCCAACACGGGCAGGCAAAACTCAGATAGGCTCAGCTTGCAATAGACGGCATCGAATTTTGTTGTAGGTTGAGCATTTGTGGGTAGAATACCGCAGGACGGTTTGTGCTCAGACTTAACATACACAGCAACACCTCCACCTCGCCTTTTTCCTCTGTCACATCTGAAAAGGACGTAGCCCTGCAGGTGGATTTCTGAGTCCTTTACTGCTGGAGTCAGCCAAGTCTCGGTGATAGCTATCACATCAGGGGAGTCACGTATGGCCAGTGTAAATAGTTCACTGAACTTTGGGAATAAGGAGCACGAGTTGGTGTAGACGATGCTGAGCTGTGAAGTCTGAGGGGCGGGAGTTGGGGAATAAGCAGAATAAAGGGCATCAGAGATAGCATCGTTGACGGGGGTATCAACTTCACTTCGATTTGCCCTCACATCACTTTCCCTGTCAGCACTACAGCATGGGACCAGAGGTAGGACTTGATTATCTGTCCATCTTGGATTCGTAAACCCTTCTCTCCCATTTGTTTCCTCATATTTAGTTCGGATATCAGGTTCCTCCGGCGAATTCTCTCTCTTAGTGAGTATTCCTCGCGAAAACACATATTGGGGTCCTCCCAGGCATGCGTCTGAGCTCTGTTCAGAAAGACTGAAGCCTCCCGATCAGAAGAAAAGATTACCCTTATTGGGCGTGGTCTAGTATCTGCGGTTGGGTTCGCTTGGAATCTTCCTAGCCGAGCGACCTTAAGAACACTGACATTTTCGTTCACAGAGAACAATTCTCCAACCAAAATGGAAACAAAATTAATGTCATCTTTTAGGCGGTTTATGCCTGTATCACAGGTGGATTCAGCTTTGCCATATATTATTGCTGATCTTGAGTGGGCAAAAAGTTCTCTACTATGAGCTGCGGTATTCGATTCTTCATTGGAGGATTTCGAAAGGGTGGTTTCATAGCCATCGGACTTATGTCGGCCTGTGGGGTCGATCGGAATGGATTTAGTGGTCATAATTTTCCCGCCTGGTTTGGAACTGCACTGCCTCTTCTTCGGTTTGGGGGAGCACCACTCCCCAGATGAACTCACATCGAGATCGTTCAGAATTGGTTGAGCAATGGCATTAATGGGAAGGACAAGTGAAGGAGAATCCAAACAGATTTTATCGTGATCAGGTTTCATAGCCAAATCTGCCCCTGGAGTTTTGACTACGTTTCTCCTTTGGGGAGAACAACGGTCTTCAGTGGGTTTGAGTCTACGCTCCTCAAACTAGGTTGGGGAACCTCCGGGACCGAAAAGGCAGATGAGGAGAATCCGCACAGGAACGATCAAGTGCAGGAACGACCGCCGGTTCCTTCGCCTTCTTTGGCCGCTTCGATTTTGTTCCCTTCGGTTTTGCTTCTCCAGGGAAGAAATCAAGGTGACTCTGTGTCAACAGGAGACCGTTTATCGTGGTCAGGTTTCATAGCTAAATCCGCCCCACTGGAGTTTTGACGACGTTTCTTCTTTTGGGGAGAACAACGGTCTTCAGGTGGTTTTGAGTCTACGCTCCTCAAATTAGGTTGGGGAACCTCCGGGACCGAAAAGGCAGAGTGAGATGAAGGAAGAATCCGCACGGGAACGATCATGTGCAGAAACGACCGCCGGTTCCTTCGCCTTCTTTGACCGCTTCGATTTTGTTCCCTTCGGTTTGGACGTCTCCAGGGAAGAAATCAAGGGTGACTCTGCGTCAACAGGAGACTGTTTATTCAGTAAGAGAGGAACAACAGACTTTAGGTGCTCAACCTCTTGTTTGAGCAACAGCAACTGCTCGTTGAGCTGATTATTGGTAGGACCATCATCTTGATGAGAAGCCCTTCTTGCAGATCTCAGTTTCGATCCGTAGGTAGCTGACATGATGGATGGTTGACTAAAAACAATCTTCTATGGGCTCTAGGACAAATCGGGGTTAAATCAGGAACAAAAAGCAGGTGCAATCCTTGTAGGAGTAGGCAACAGCAGACAAAATCTGAGAGAGTTTGGGCTGAGCCGAATCACAATCCAAGATTGAAAGCAGACGGTGCAACGAGTCGGGAACCCTTCCTAATTGTCTGAAGCAGCTTTAGGATAAGGAATAGTATGTCCAACTTTAGAATATTGATATGCATGTAACATGTTCCACACGATTAAATATCATTTGACGTGCCATTTAGTACTTCAATAATTGCATCTGCGCATGTTTGTATATGTGTGAATACTGTGTTTATGTGCGAGAAGGCACATGTTTTGTGTCTATTGTTAAATTAGATTATTAATTTTTCTTTTTTTCTCACGTTTTTCCCTTTTAAAGTATTTCTTTTTAAAGTAAATTATACGTTGGAGGGAGGGCTGGGGGTTTGTTTTTATAGTAAATTCTCTTTTCTCCCAGCACAGAGAAAGATATATATATATATATATATATATCATATTTGTATATTATATATTGTTTATATCTCTCTCTATATAACATTTTTTGTCTGTTCTCTTTGTTTTCTCAAACAACTCCACCAAATCAAATCAAATTCCACAAGGTAATTGTATTAGAGCTCTGAGTGTCAACATGAAGTTTTTTTCTCATTTCGATTAAAACAATATATTTTCTCAAAAATAATCTTTCTATAGTCAGCTATAGTAAATGACATTTTATACAACCACTACCACGACGTCACATTTTGTATATGTGTGTGTATGTGTTTGTAAGTGTATGTGTGTTCGGGCATTCGTTACGTACGGCATAGTATACCATCACCACCACCACCACCACTACGATACATTTTGTATATGAGTCTATATATGTCTGTGAGTGTGTGTTTGCGCTTTCATTACGTACCATATTCTAAAGGACAATACCCTGTTGAATTTCTGAACATACTTAAACCCACTGGGATGCCACCGCATAACCTGACACTAAATCTGGACACTCCTATTATGTTGCTTAGGATTTTTGACCCACCTGACCTGTGTAATGGAACTCGCTTAATTGTTACTTCCGTGAAGCCCCATATCCTCTAGGCAACAATCATAACAGGTAGTCACACAGAAGTAAATGCCTTTATTCCAAAATTTCCTTTCATACCGACAGATGTTCCATTTGAATTTAAGACGTTTGTTTCCAATCAAACTAAGTTTGCTATTTCAATTAACAAATCTCAGGGTTAATCCATCAAGGTTGTTGAACTCCATCTCTCTGCTACATGCTCCTCTCACGGCCAACTCTATGTTGGCTGCTCACGAGTTGAAAACTG